>NC_067158.1:40918410-40960266 GCF_903995435.1 Acomys russatus | reverse complement strand
GTTAGGGGGGCTCTAGATACCCTCAGCCATGTTCAACTGACTAGAAATGAAGCATGTACTACCTCTTCTTTCAGCACTATAATTTTCAACAGTGGCTCAAAGAATTCAGTTAAAACACAATACATATCAAAGTAGTTGCATTATAGCAAAAGGTCCATATCATAACCACTAAATATATTGAAACAGAGCAAAGCCCAAGATGCTCTCAGACTGATTTTGTTATCCTCTTCTTTGGGGTAACAGTGACTATTTTTAGACCAGAAGCCCAACGGACTTCCATGTCCACATGGATATTGTTAATTAAATCTTCCTCCAAATGGCTCAGTCTGCATCATACCTTCTTTCCTCAGACATCAGGCTCAAGTCAAGTGGCACAAAAACCTACCACCTACTGCTATAGTTGAGTTTCTTTCCATGTTTAAAAACATCAGGGTCCATTATAAATAAAGAAGACACTCCTGTCACTTAGAAAATTATAAGGATTTAGAAGCTTTCGCCAGGAATTAGGGTCTGAACCCAGCCAAAAACTTGATAACCCACTCCATCTACGGATATTTGGTGTGCTTTGTTACACATTATTGTGACAATTGTTGACTTATAACAAATACTATATCTAATTATATTCTGTATTATGTAAATACAGAGATGACATTATAAAAGAGTAGGCAATTATGTATCTGGGTCTTATGATCTTATCATCAAACATATAAATCATCATAACCATTTTACTCCGTACTCTCATTTGGGAGGAACATTTTTTAAATATTTCTTTTCTAATCTGTGGTACCTTAACTGTCTCGCTTGCTTAGAGTTAAGTTGTGAGATTTCTTGAGCTTAAAGATGGAATTTATGGTTCATGATGGGGACATCTTTTTATTAAATTATAGTTACCATTGCACACATTGACCTTAATTACATTTCAAAGAAAGAATATTTTATTTCTTTATAGTTCAAATGGAGACAGCCAACAATCTAACTAGAGCCATTGTTCATGAGTCTAGAATAACTATTACCTGTAGGACTTAAAGGCTTCCTTCCAAATGTCTGAAGATATTCTTCATCCTTTAATGCATTTACAGACTTGCATAAACCTGCTTCAATGTGGACTTTCATAGCTACAGTGCTAAGGCAAAAATAACCCTGCTCACGTGCCTGTCAAGAAGCCTATCTCAGAGGCTCTGTTCTTTAATTTCTCTGTGACTTTGAGAAAATCAATTTTCTTCATTAGAACTCCAGATTTCCAACTGTAAAACACACAAAAAATAAACTAACTGACCTTTTAGTTTCTATTAATTTAAGCAAGTTTCTTTCTGACTCACCAGCAGGACCTTGGGTGACTAATTTGAAGTCTTTGAGTCTTAGTTTCTTCATATTTCTTCCCACATACTCCCTCATCCTCACTAATGACAAGTCCATCCTTGGAGTCATTCTTGACTCCTACCTCTCACACCCCACACTCAGGCTGTTAGCAAATCCTGTGTGTGCCAACTAAAAAATACTCAGAATTCAGCAGCTTATTGATACATATGTATTATTAAGGCTATGGGTTAGACATTTTATACTATTATTTTGCATTAAGTATTCAAACCCACTACTTTTGAATTATATATTTCAGTAAAATTCTTCAGACTAGTTTATACTAAGATCAGATCTCAATTTGAACTAGCTGTGTTTCAGTACATCAATAGGCACACTTGGGTAATGGCTACTGTTTTGTGTACACGAGTCAACAACCAATGTGATTTTATGTACATATTTTCTCCTTTTAAGTGTTTCTTATAGAGTTTTCACGTTGCAAATTATTACCACCATCAACCACTGTCAACAAACACACACACACACACACACACACACACACACACACACACACACACACACACACCATGCCTGGCCAGTTTCCTTTTACTTTCTATCTCATTTATTGAAATGATAAACTTGTTTTCTTCAACTAACTCTGGCAAAGGGGTCCATGACTAATGGTACCTTTGATAGGGCATTTATATATTTATTAGACAACCTAAGACTGACCTGTTGCATTACTGTTTCTAGCAAACTCTTTTCATAATGAGTTTTACATGAAAGGGTCAGAGGACCTCTAAATTTTAGATTCACCACCACAGTTATGTATTAGGGTAAGAAAGAAAAACAAAGGTGGATGATTCATTTTTCCTATAAGCTAAAGGTATGGCTTGCTATAGATAGACAGTGAAGTGTCTTAGACAGGTGTTTCCTTCTCCCACATTTGTTTATTTAAAAATTTATGTCACTCTGTGTCAAGAACTGAGTGGTAGATGTTTATAAGTACGCGTTCCCCAACCTTGTCAAAGAAGGGATTTGGAATGCACTTCTCTGATGGCCTCTCATGAGACTGTCTGTTCTCACAATGTATACAAGAGGAGATGCTTTGCATGTGCAATGTTTGAATGGAGTGGGAATTTTATGGTAGCTTCTTTCTGTATTTAAAATCAAATTACTTTTCTGAGCCACAGGAGCCATTTTGCTAAGTGTTGAAATATAAAAGTCATTTAGAAATGTATTTCCCTTTTCTAGGATCTGAGAATCAATGCACTGGAGACTTCGCAGGATCTTTTATTGGTAACGTGGTTCCAAGTTTGCATGACTTCAAGGAAAATAATGGGCTCTGTAAGGCCACCAAGCTCGAAAAATGGCAGTGTCACATAAATGTCATTATTGGTTTCTTCTTGGTCCTTTCAGATCTCCGCTATATTGAGGAAATGGAGATTCTGTTTCTCAGATTAAAGACAGCACTCCATGAAAGCACTGAAACTCAACTTTCCCATAAGGATAAAAGAGGTTGAAAGGTCATGAGCGATGATGTCAGGTCTAGCCACTGGAGGGCACCAAATTATCTCTTTTAACTGGAACAATTTATCTACTCTGGGGACAACAAAGGACTGGACTGGCTGTGAGTACAGAGCACAAGAACCCTGGCTTTAACTCTGCAAGTTTGTTTAGTGATACTAAGACTCAGGACAGCTGTGCACTGATGGGTACTATTTCAAGGATACAGGGGCTCTGCAGGCTGGTGGCAGACTGTCAATGTTCCAACATCAAGGAAATAGCCACACAATATCTTCACAGTGATTTTTTTTTTTTTTTTTGAGACAAAGAAGAAAAGCTAGTATGTACACCTTACACAACCATGGTGATTTTGCCCCTTTGTTTTCAACTACTCATGCAGAGTAAGTTGCAATAGCTCGCAGATGGTGGAAAAGGAACATCTAGGTCTGCAGAGACCTACAGCGTCATCTGTTTTCGTGGATTAGGACATGTCAAGGCCGTCATCTGGCTTCTCATTCACATCTTCATCCTCCAGCTGATGGAGGAGGCATTCCAGTTGGTAACCATCAAAGCCCCACTAATGAACTTGCTGTTCCTTCTTGCTCTGCTGGCTCTTCATGTGTATGAGCGATGGCAAGGAGCAATGAAATGTCGCTTGGCAGCTCAGTTCCACAGCAACAAGAGATAACTGTGACTCACGAGCAAACCACTGGCTGGATTTGGAAGGAAAATCAGCGTCAGTAATATGTGTGTACAGACAGTCACAAATCTTCGGCAAAGTTACCAAAGGCTTTTGTTTTCAAGGCCTTCTTGGAGACAATTAAATGAGCTCTGGGTTTGCCAGCAAAATGAGAAGTGGACAGCGACCAGTCGGAGTACCTCAATTGGCAATTAGGAACCTGGCATTTCATTGTACTGTCGCTGTGGTGTACTTTATAAAGCTTGGAAGATGCTGTGGAAAATAAATTCTTGGGGACCAGGATATAATTTGTCCTTTCACACTACTGCCTTCCAAGCGATATAGTTAAACTCAGAAAAAGGATAGTCTAATAATACTACCCATTACCTTCATACCACGCTATTATAGGAGCTAGGCACAAGAACACTGGGATTTAACATGTTGGGCATATTGTGGATGTCAAGGGTTATATCATAAATATAGTTCCTCTTCCTACCACATCAATTTTCCCTGTTTGAAATCAAATTTTCTTTTGATTTTTATAATTTTTAATTAAATTATAATACATTATTTTCCTTTCTCTTTTTCTTTTCAAGGCTCCTTGACCCCCACTGTGTCTCAAAATCATGTAAGTTTCTTATTATTTTTACAGAAATACACAACACACATACACACACCATAAACATTACATATATGTATATATACATATATATATACACACACACACACATATATGCACACATATATATGATTTCAAGGACCATCATTTGGTATTAGATAAGCAATTAGTGTGCTTATCCCTGAGAAAGACTAATTCTTCCTCTACTAGAAGGCAATAGTTACCTAAAGTTCTATGTCTTGGGTCAACCCCATGATATTTTTCCCTTTTTATGTTAATTTGTCTGTTTGTATTATCATTGCTCAGGTCTAGTCTAGGTAGCCATATTGTTGAAACACCATGATTGCACCACCCCTGTCTTTTCTAGCAGATGTAATCCCATAAGACACATTCTGTTCTCTGGTTCTTATAATCTCTTTGCCATTTACTACCTTTTAATTAGTTTGCTTAGTTGTCTTTCTCAACCACAGAGTTTAAGAAAAGAAATAATATCAAAATTTTGAGAAAATTATACAGTCTACTAAATTTGGCAAGCTCATATAATAGTCTTTTCAACAACTTATGATGTTCACATTATTATTTTATGTTAAAATCCTGAATATAAAATAAAAAACTAAATCACTAATAAGGAGACCTGTATTTATACAAGGTCATATAACAAATTGGTCATAGATCACATTTTCCTTTTGGAGGCAAGTATATGCATAAATCCCTGAAACTCAATATAAGTAGTAATTTCAAGATAGTATACTCACTTCAAATGCTGTCACCTTACTGATATCTGAAACACTTGCTAATAAAAGTTATGTTTCTACCTTTTTTATTATTATAGAGAGGCCTATGTATCAGCAGCATGGTTTGCTATAAGAAGATCCTTTTGCCTACAGAGTTATGAACTTTGGGTTCAGAATCCTTTGATTTTTACTCTCCCCCTTCCATAGAGCCTATCACCAAACTTTATTCACAAAATAGACCCTCAAATATAACTTGAACTACATTGAATACATTGATATAACAAATAGTATAATGCCATTAGACATGTTGTCAAATGTTGTATTCCTGACATTCCTTTTACACCAGAAATGAAATATTTAGCTTTGGCATTGTAGTGTGAGAAAATGTTGTATTCCATTTTGAGCAAAAATAATTTGAAAGCTGATTTAGGGATCATAATATTGACGCTCTTAACAATGGCCTCACACTGTAGACTTCAGCACATGAAGACAGTGAGAACAGGACAGAATTTTGTAAAATACAACAGTGCTGCAAGGTAAGTACTCTCTGCTCTAAACAAATTTGTGTGCCAAGAGTTCTCAAACCTATCTTTCAGCTCTAGGGAACCTGTGCCCTGCCAATGCTGTGCGATTCATCTGTGTCTAAGTAGAGACTGCAGAAGGCTTTGTGTTCTCCATAGACTGGCAGATGGAAATTACCTTCTTGTGAACTCACAATCTAAGACTGTGGTTCATGACTAGCTTCAAGATGGCTATAGCAACTCAGAATGAGTATATGTGTACACTTGTGTTGGAACAATACATAAAAGAATCATATGAAAAATGAGGTAAGGTACAATAGGGATATGTACTTTGAAGACAAGAAAACTAAAAGAAGATCTTTGGTGGATTTTCAACATGGTATAAGTATGACTGCTATATAGGTATGCTATGACATGCCAGGACTGTGACTTATAGTGGGCCAGCCTGGGAAGAACAGTAATAAAGACTTTATATAAGCAGACGGGATATAACTTGCTTATTACTCTATCTCAGACCTTCCTCGTAGATTCTGCTCATTAATTCCCCAACTCTGATATTCCATGGATATTTGTTGAGGCTTTTAATTCACTACTTAGACTTTCTTTTTTTTTTTTATTAATTTATTCTTGTTACATCTCAATGGTTATCCCATCCCTTGTGTCATCCCATTCTTCCCTCTCTCCCATTTTCCCCTTACTCCCCTCCCCTATGACTGTTCCTGAGGGGGATTGCCTCCCCCTGTATATGCTCATAGGGTATCAAGTCTCTTCTTGGTAGCCTGCTGTCCTTTCTCTGAGTGCCACCAGGTCTCCCCCTCCAGGGGACATGGTCAAATATGAGGCACCAGAGTTCTTAACAGTTGAGTGGAGAGTGGGGCATGACTGTTACTTAGACTTTCTTTGTATGTCTTTTTATTTACTTGACTCACTCCTTCACTGGGCTAAAAACTTTGAGTGGACCACAATGCATATGGTTAGTTTGTCTTTATTCATCAAGTTCTTTCTACAATGTTTAGCTTATGCTGACTAATTAGCAAGTACTAAAAGGAATAACAGAAGGAAAAGAAGGAAGAAAGGAGAAAGAAAAGGGAGAGAATTAGAGGAATAGCTTCTCACTGAAGCAATAATGTTATACTTAATTGAGCTGTGTATTAATTATTTTTTGCTATGGTAGAAAATATTATGAGCAAAAACAATATATTTGATGAACTATTTATTTTGGCTTATGTCTCCTGACCCACAATGGTCAGGAAGGAATGTGAAAGGGGTAGAACAGAAAGTTAAGACATCACATCTTTAACTCCAAGCACAAAGCAGACAGAAAGCTGGAAGTGGGCAAATTTATGAACTCTCAAAACTTATCTCAGTAAATCACTTCCTCTAACAAGCCTGTACACCTTACAACACAGTGCATCCAACTGGGAAACGAGTACTCAAATATCTGAGACTATGGGGGCCATTCTCCTTCAAATTGCCATAAGCTGTAGCACCCATGTTTTTGACCTTCTATGATTGTAAGGATATAATAGTGCCAGGATGAAATGGCATGACCCTATCAACTAGACAGAATCGATAAAAAAAAAAATGTAAACATTTTCCTGACTTAGTGTCTCTAAGCTAAGAGAAAGTCAACTACATACCAAAACACTTTATTGGTTCCCCAAGAAATACCAAATTTTGTGCCCAACTCAAAGGTTAGTATTACACCTCCTGAGAAACCTAGGAGTCAACATCTTACATCTGTGTACTTCAGAAATTAGGACGAATAATGTTGAAGTAAGGAATTATTTCCTTCCACAAAAGCAGAAAACAAAAAGCAGAAATATTGTGTAATGCCCATAAAATGGGCAGATCACACTGACATAAACGAGACAGTTTTCTTGCTTATGTCGGTAATACATCATCACCAATTTGTTATATTGGTTATACAGCCTTACCGATTTGTTAGGAAAAATGTAATTCAAAACTCTTGATAACATTTTACATGGCTCATTGAGTATATGTAGAATAAATTATATGTAATTTTTGCCATAGGGAAAAATGCAGTCAACATCATGAAGGCTTTTTTTTTTTTTTTTTTTTTTTTTTTTTTTTTTGTAAAATCTCAAGCTAATATACTTATCTAAATACTGCTATCTCTGGATGTCAGTGGTTATTTATCTGGTGCCCTAGCTTGCTTTCTGTAGCTGTAATAATCAGCATAACCAAAAGCAATTTGGGAAGAAAAGTATTTATTTCAAATTACAACACACAGGTCACAATTGATCACTGAAAGAATTCAAGACAAGAACTCAAGGTAGAATTCTGAAGGCAGGAGTTAAAGCAAAGAGTATCAGAGAATGTTGCTTACTATCTTGCTCCACTTGGCTTGTTCATCTTGCTTTTTTATAAAGTCCAGGACTACCTTCCTGCAGGTGGTAGTTCCCACAAAGGGTTGGACCCTCCCACGTCAATCATTAGTCAAGAAAATGCCAACACTTACTCTCCCCAGGTGATTCTAGTTTTATAAAATAAAAAAAGCAACAAAAACAGAACAGAAAGAAAGAAAGGAGAAAGAGAGAAAGAAGAAAAGAAAATAAGAAAGAAAGAAAATAAGAAAGAAAGAAAGAAAGAAAATAAGAAAGAAAAAGGTCATCTATTCTGGCTGTGCTCCCTCTGCTAGCATGCATAGCTTAGGTTACTGTTATTCTTATTCTGCTTCATCATGCCATCTGATCTTTAATCGTTCGGAAGGTTCCTCCTTATTCCATGACTTGGCTGCAAACAAGTTTCTATTATTCTTGAGATTCCAAGGACATTATAATTACATCTAATGGCACTGTTCATAAGCATTTTGTGACAATGGGAACTTACATAATATTTTTTAAGTTATGAATTTGAAATATAGGAAGGATGTCATTTTTCTCCATCAGTTAAAAGCTTTTCTTTAAGGAATTTTATAGTGTCTTTAAAATTGGGCCTCGAAAGATGACTCAGTTGTTAAGAGCAATTGTTGATCTTGTGGAGGCCCTGGGTTCAGTTCCCTGCACCCATATCATGGCTTACCACCATCTGTATTTCCATCTAGTTCAAAGGGATCTGAACTAGATCCCCTTTTCTGGCTTCAACAGGATCTGCACATACATGGCACATATAAAAACATACATGTAAAATATTTATACACATTAAACTAAATTAAACAAACCTAATATTTAAAATTTAAAAATATTTTTCACACTAGTTGAACTTTAAAATATCCCCATCACAAACTCCTATACTTTATTTATACTATACAGAGAAGAAAAAGATTGTCATCCAAGTTGTCTTTCAATAAGTAGCAGTCTTCAGAATGTGACTCATGTAAAATGTACATCTGGCCATTTACAGAAGGTACAGAGAGCTGATGGTCCTCACTGAATCTATATCTCATTCCTTAAACAATTACAATTGTCATTGACATATAGTTGAACTGCAAAGATGGTGCCTAATAATACTTATACATGTTTTATGTTGGAAGAGTACATATTTGAACTGACATTTATAGCTATGATTATATGATTTTGGAAATTCTTGCATCAGTTACTACAGCGATGGTCATCAAAATCTTCAAACCATAAGTTTCTTTTGATAAGAGCAATGAAAGCAGAACTTTTCGCTAACAACCAGAAGCCCAACCATTTCAATGTGAGTTTGATTTTCTCACGACAAATGTATAAAGGGGCCTTTATGTTATCAGAATGGTCAGATCTATATGATACAGTGATGACAAGACATTAAGAACCAATTTTGAAACTTTACTGAAAGAATACTACTGAAAATTTAAAGAAGGTGGGGCTACAGGAATATCTAGAACTCATTCCCCCATTCAGCCTTTAAAGCATCCTATGAAATTCCTTCTTGTAGAGTTGAGTAGTCATGTGGTTCAGAGAAAAATGTGTCTGAATTAACAAGCTAGTCCTCCTCTTCCTTTTTAAGGCTTCAAGGCTAACCTACCATATATAAAATGCAGTCCTGTTTTTTGCTTACTCTACAAGGCTGTTGTCTTTCTTCTCCAGGACTACTCTCACAAAATAACAAAAATTTGGTTTCTTAACATAAGCTTATTTTCTGACAATTCTAGTGGACAGAACTACAAAATTAAAGAAATCTAAACTATAAAGAAGATTTTTTTTTGGTATTTCATGATTTGTACATAAGTCAAATGGGTATTTTCTCCTTCTCTATGCTAATACCATGTTCTATCTCTAGGACAAATGCCTCATTTATAGTAAAACACCAGTCATACTACAATGAGATCTAGAATCATAATCTCATTATAATTTGGGTTACCTCTATAAAGAGCTTATTTCTAAATAAAGGTCAAAGTTTGAGGCATGGGATGATGTGAACATATATTTACTGGATCTAAACTAAATTCAATCTATAAGATAACTCTAGTAAAATATTTAAACCTCCAGGAAAATATACTCACAAAATAGTATGCCTTTAGTTGGAAGCAATAAGACAAATATCTTGGCTATGATTTCATTTGAGGTCAAAGATTTTCATTAGAATCATAAAAGTCAATAACTTATTTCAAAAAGTAGAACAAATAAAGAGAACTCGGTACCATTTGGGGGACTTAAGTTCATCTTTTCCATCCCCAAATCTTCTTTAAAGCCATACTCACATAGTAGTTCCTATCTTATGGCCAGCACCTTGCCACACATAATGACTCTATTACATTGTGAGGTCCTAGGTCAGAGATTATATTTCTCTAAAAATCCAGGACCTTGCACTGTAGCGGACTCGTCATGCTCATCACTAACTACACCCTTGCTCAATGAAGAAATAAAATGATGGAAAGTTAAGAACAGTATGATTTTCCTGGAATGAAAACTCTGGAGAACAGGACCCATGAGCTCTAGCCCACAGCTCTGATGATCAGCCTGGCTTTCAGCAAGTCACTTCATGTTGTCTGCTTCATCATCTGTTGAGCTATCTCAACTCAATGCTGTTGTGGGCTTCTACACAGAAGAAGCTAGACACTTTCTATGCCCTCTGAAATAGTGTAGTGAATGCCAGATTTTGTCACAGCATTTTCATGAATCCTGGTGGCTGATTTAAAAAAAAAAATATATAATGAAACACCAAAAGCTCCATCCCTCACTAGTTCATTGCAACTATCTTACCCTTCAGCCTTACCCAGTCCTCTCCTCTGGTTCTTCTGACATAGTTCAGGTTTCTCACCTTTTGTGTTCACTCTGAGCACATGCTTTCTTTATTGTCTTTTCTCTTTTTCAGTAATCTATTTCTGATGCTCCTTTGGCCAATTAGTACCTCCAAGGGTATGTGGAACTCTCCAGAAGTTGTAGGTCACGACTCTAATTGTTAATTTCCAGTGGAACAGAATTCCTTCTTGTCTTTCTATTGACACCCTGATTGCATCCTCTTTTCTTTCAAAAATAGATCATGATTCAAGATCTAGTGTGTCAGTCAATTGAGATGTTTTAGGCAAAGGCTATAAATATATCTTTAATGATGGGAGGATTTTCTAAAAGAAAATCTATTTCCATGTTCTCACTTAGTCCATGTCTAGTTCTGGATAAAGCACTTATTATTTAACATTTTCTCTTATTCTTATCCTAGTCACTTGCTAGAAAAGTCTCAATTCTATTAGGGACAGAAAGTTAGAAATGTAATAGGACCTTATTTTTTCAAAATTGCACATAACACAGGAATAAAAGGCAAAAATAGACTCACATAGACTCATTCATTGCCTCAGTTTCCCATCTGTAAAATGAGTTTAATGGTATTAGTCCCCTACCACAAAGACTTTTGGGAAGGATTGATTAGGTAATTACCTAGCCCTTTGATCTTGTCCAATATGCATTAAAAGTCAGCTAACGATTTAGAAGTCTAAGTCTAGGTGTTTTATAGCCACAGCCTGGGTTCATTTATGGTCATGAAGCTGTGTTCAGTAAGGCTTTTGTGAGTTCCATCAAAACTAAACTAAGACTTTCTTTTAAAAGCCTAAGTTATAACCATATCCTGGCATAAGGGAATGCCATAAGTTGGTCATGAAAGGAGATTAATTTCCAAACCCTCAAGCCTGAAACAAAAGGACATTCAAGCATCCTTTCAAAATGAAGCAGATGACTACAATGATTCAAACCATATTGAAGGATATAAAAATCGACTTCAGAAAAAAATAAAAATATAGTGACATGATTTGTCTTAGCTTTTGGTACTAGAAGATGCACTAATAGCCCTTTCCTTTAGAGATCATCTTATATCACCTCTCAGATTAAAGATTTTCCTTTAAGACTGAAGAGTATCCTCTTTTCTGCTGAATGTAGAACAACTCTATGTACATAAAGTGGGATAGAGAGTCTGAAGTTGATTTCTATGGAGAAACGTGTGACCCGTTAGGTTTATGCCACAGGAAATGAGGGTGCTCAATTTGGGTAGTAGGGTGATAAGGGAATGCAACAGGAATTGGGTCTGTTTGTTTAGATGTGAGATGTAAGCAAGTTACTTAATCTTCCTTAGACTCCGCTTTTTATCTGTGAGTGGAAACCATAATACTTGCTTTGATACTTCAAAGACTTCAGGTTTCTGACCCTGTTTTCATAGTGTCATGCTCTTCTTTTGTAGTTTCAATTATGTGTCCCTCCTTTTATATTTTGCACTTGATATTTAGAATCTGAATTCATATGAGGGCTCCCTGTGCAGCCCTATTGGTTTCTATAGCTGCCTGAGGTCATATTTTCAAAATTACATTTCAAAGCTTGCTGATCTTCCTTCTTGGGCCATCTCCCTTTTCAGACGCTCTAGTCATTGAAGCACATCTCTCCTTTTACTGTGTCCACTTTAATTGGCTCCTGGTAGGTGCTCTGCAGCTCTGCAGAATGAATACTGATGGAATCCGATTTCTTCAAGTACCCAACTACACTGAAATTTCAATCCTTGACTGATGAAGCTCCAAGAAGTGTTTTATATCCACACACCGCCCCCACCCCGCAAAGTCCCTATCTCTTTTGCTTTATAAGGATGAAGTTCAGAAAAGAGGGTTTTTTCGGTTAGCTTATTCCATCTCAACATCAATGAAATTGGAGGCAAGGGAGTAAAAGCTATATGGGATGATCTTCTTCGCAAAAATAATATGTCTCAATTATTGAAGTTTCCCTCCATTACTCAGTTCCTTACCTGAGTGCTTCCTACACATTACCAGTCATAAAAATTATATAGACCGATTACATGAACTCGATACCATCCCCCCCACTCCAACATCCCAGATTCGAAGCTAAAAGAAATTCATCTAAGACACTTGCGTTTTACAAAATACTGGCAAGTATTTTAATTTGTCCTTGCAAGTGATCGGGTTTGGGGATTACTACCCTGAAGTTGTTGTGTTCTGGGCTTGCAGGGGACTCCTCCCCAGGCTTGCAGCACACTACCTAGGCTTGCTTCTCGTGAGGCTTATAGATATCATTTGAATGAATGTACTGGTTACTTTTTCTTAATTTTACACACACACAAGGAAACTTCAAACAAGGAACTGTCTCTAACAGATTAGTCAATAGGTAAATCTGTGGGGGACATTTTCTTGATTAACTATTGATCTGAGAAGGACATTTATTGTGTGGGCAGTGCCACCAAGAACACATGGTCCTTGACTGTGTAGGAGAGAAAGCTGAGTAAGCCATGGAAAGCAAGCCAGTAAGCAACATTCTTCCATGGCTTCTGCTTCAGTTCCTGTCTCCTGGTCTCTAACCTGAGTCCCTGACTTAGCATCCCTCAATGAGAGACTTTTAGGTATAAGAGTAAATTCACCTTGTCCTCCTCAAGTAGCTTTTGGTCATGGTATTTATCACAACAACAGAAAGTAAACTAAAAATAACGTCTCTCTACCTTTGTTTAAAAACAATCAAGTGATGAGCTTAGACTTCTTTTTATGAGGATCTCAAAATAAAACAGTATATACAGAGTGGCTTTCATGCAGAAACCTCTCGATGCTATCTTAGCTCACAGTGTAGTAGAACATGCTGTGTAGGCAGAAGATCCTGTTACTTCAAGGTCTTTTGTTTGTGGTGTCTAGAACCTTCACACTCTGTTCTCATTGTGTGTTCATACATCAGCAAAGATGGTAAGTGGGACAGAAGCTTAGAGGAAGTGTGTTTCCCCCACCATATGTGTTTTGTTATTATTTTTGCTCCTGAGGTGAAGATCTAGAAGCAAATAAGAGCTTTGGATCTTATCAGTACATATTAATGACATATTCATAGATGCAGGAATTGTCAGCTGAGAACAAATTGGTGTAGAATTAAAGAAAGGTTCATCTGCCGATTTCATAGGCAGCAAGCCTTGCTGTACTGTGTGTGAGTAATAATGTGTTTTTGCTTTTTGTTTTTTTCTATAGGTAAAGAAATGGCAAGAAAACCAAAGGTGATTGAAAGAAGACAATTTTTAAAGATAAGGTATAACAAGAGGCATGTGAAGTGACATGCTAACAGATGCATGAGAAATCTACAACATAATTGACAGGAAATTACATCTTAAGTTTCAGGGACAAATCGTTAAATGAATATCAGAGAAAATCACCCAAACTGATATTCCTCAGTGACAAATAACTCATAGATTCTACCAAGACGCTGCTAATGAGTATACATGGAGAAAGAAATAGTTCCAGAAGAGCAGCTTTGGTGATAAATGGGGTAGAACACTCACATATGAAATTAAAGATCTGTATATAAGAGGGTACAGGTGATGTGTGGATCTCTTGCCCTCCTGCCTTCCATTCTGGGAAAACACAGTGCCCATCTCCTCTGGAGCATGTATAACTGTGGGTCAGATTGGAAAATGAGAGCAGCCCTCTTCAGACAAGTGTGCAAGTAAGCACATCAATATGGATTTTCAGGTTTCTAGAAATATTGACAATAATCATGTGTTCTTTATAAATTATTCGGTCTTATAGATTTTGTTATAGCCACAAAAATGGAGTTCTACTTTATTATTTAGTTAATTTCTTCTTGACTCATCAGGATAAATCAATTGAACCCTTGTTTTGTTAACTTGCCTTATATATATGTGGTTTTCAGTCCTTAAAGTTAGAGACTTAATAAGTATTTCTTTAGGGCCTGGAGAGATGGCTTACAAGTTAAGAATACTGGCTTCTGTTCTTCCAAAGGACCCAGTTTCAGTTCCCAGTACCTCCATGGCAGCTCACAAGTGTCTGTAATTCCAGTTCCAGGGGATCTGACACTCTCAATAGACATACATGCAAGCAGAATACCAATGTACATAAAATAAAAATAAATACATTGTTGTTTTAATTAAAAATTCCTGATCATCCTATTTTACTAATAAAGATGCAAAAGCCAGATGCTGTGGTGAAAACCCTGCTAGCTAATAGAGATAGAGAAAGCATCCAGCTGAACTTCCTACTCAACTCACATCCCAATGGAAAAGGCCCAAAAAAGCTGACCAGCTCAGCTGGCAGCCCAGGACAAGAAGGCCAAAACAAAAAACAAAACAAAAACAAAAACAAACAAACAACCCCCCCAAAAGAAAACAACCAACCAAACAAATAAAAACAAACTAACAAACAAAAAACAAGAAACCAATAAACAAAAAACCCAAGGCCAAAAGCTTGCTAGTTGAAACCCTGAAAAGCCAAAGGCCAAGGTCCTGAGGAGCTCAAGAGCTCGAGAGCTAAGAGGCAAGCTAAAATCCCAAATACCAACCTAAATAAGCGCCAAAGACCACAGACCCCTTCTACCTCTATATGCTGTCTTAAATACCCCTCAACTCAAAGTTCCTCCTACTCTTTAATCCCTGTCCACTGGTTTCTTGCTCCACCTCTTGACCAAGGGTTATTTTTATTAAATCCTGTGTACAGCTAGCTCTTGAATTAAAGGTGTGTATAAGGCTGGCTGATTCACATCTTAGCCACCTGTTTATAATAGGCAGAAAGTTTTTGGATTAAATGTGTATTAGGGCTCAACCACAGAAACAGCGATTTACAGTTCAATCTCAGAGATCACAATGGGATCAAAGAAAAATTTTTACAGCTCACAATCTCAGGGATCAAAGTGGGATCAAAAATCCTATAACAATAAATTTAAAAAAATAAGTATCTCTTTAAATACGCACTGTGCAGCTAGTATTTGCCAGGCACTCTACTAGACAATGGAGGAACAGTAGGGAATTTGATATCTTTCTGGAATTAAATAACCTCGATGGAATACTAAAGTGTTACAGCACTTCAGTAGTAATCACATGTTGATAAGTATCATGCATGAACAAGCATGTAAGTTTAAAGTACTCTGTTTTAAATACATTCATTCTGAGTATAGGTGTCACTAGATCATGCATTTTGTCCCTCACAGCAGGCATCTCACAAGTTCTTATGACAATGGTTTCGGTGAAAAAGCCAACTGTCAAAGAGGCTCTGGAATTTTCTCCATTTACTTAGGTACACTGTAACCAATAAAAAATCAAGATTAATATATTGAAGCAGTTTGCTCTTTCTTTCACTATTTCTACCACTTTTGCCAACTGTTCATCCACCAGAGAGTACTCAGAACACATTTAAAAAAAAAATTCAATACAAATGACAAAATAAATAGAATTTGTGATTTTTCTTGTTCCACAGGAGTGGGGAAATTTCAGCTATTCCCTCCAGGAACGGTAAATGATATGAGATGTTCTTTCAAATGGTGAACTGAATTCAGCTCAGTGAAATGGATTATCCGTGAAAAGCAAATGAAGGTCAAATTCCCAACCAAGGATGATGGAGTTCTTCAGATTCAGTTGTGATGGGACATGGTAAGCAGCCTAGCCCAGAAGGGCTTCAGAAGGAGTAGTACCCAGGTATTTCACATGTAGTGACTAGAAAAGCAACTCATACAAATCCCTCATCACTTCTTATCGTTTTCACCAGCTTGAAAATGGCATGACACAGAAATGATTAAATATACCTGACAGTGAATTACAAGTTCATAAAAAGTAAAAATCTTCATGATAATAGAATCAGAATTCTTTTGATATCCCTAGAAGTCTATTCTTTGTAGTTAATATTGATATACTATTTGAGGAACAGTGCTTCTGGAGGGAACCTACTCTTCCTAATGAAATACTCAGATCTGGATACTGATTCCTTATCATGAGTGTGCCAGAAATCCCAAGGTATTCCCATCACTTGGGTCTTCTGAATATCATTTCTCTCATTGACCAGAAAATTTTGAAGCTTGGGGAAAATATCTCATTTTTCATATGTTCATTGAGTGGAAGACACAACTTAACTTGATATCCTAAGAGTCATGATAGTAAATGGCGGTATACGACAGTTAATTTTATAAAGGAGGCAGTAAGTAACATAGCCCATATCATACATGCAGAAGAAATCCAAGAACGAAAGGCCCAGTGCTCTCTCCAGGTGGCAGAGGTGTGCCTGCAATCGGCAGGCTCCGTCTCTCTGCCCTGATCACTCTGTGACCTTCTACAGCTCTCTGCCTCTAAAATCTAGTTTCAGTGTGTATTGTTTTAGCTCTATTTCTGCTGAGGTTGCTTCCGGACTGTGCTAAGGCTAGAGACAAGAAGAACGATGAAGAGGGAGGCTGATACATTTCTCTGCTCTTTATTGCAAGCCCATGGCTTTAGGGAAGGAAGGTGCTTGGCTCAGGGCTTCAGAGGGTGTATGCCACCATGTGTATGCCAAATGTGGTGGATTCCTCACAAAGCTGTCGCATCAGAGGACAGAGAACAGGACAGAAGCATAGCTGGATACAAACCTCAAAGTCTTCCCACAGTGACCCATCTTCTCTACCCACGGACTCCTCTAGAAGGTTCTAGAACCTCCCAAAACAGCACCACCAGTTTGACAGGCCAGGTGTTCATATTAATGAACCTACAGGGAGCATTTTCCACTCAAACGATAATAGGTTTTTAAATTCTGGGGCATGGGGTAGGGAATGTAGATTATAGGTGAAAATGCAAAACAATTTACATATTCAAGTAAAGTCCAGAGTATTTATAGAATAGTTTATAGTGTAACAACTATTTGTTAGTTAATGCGATGGTCAATCTTGCTTGGCAACTTGATGACAACTGGAATCAACTAAAATTCAGTAGCTGGGCATGCCTAAGATTTCCATGACTTAGTTCTCTGAGGTGGGAACACACACCCATATGAAAAGATATGAAAGAAAGAAACTTCTTCTTTTAGCCTATTAGCCTTCACTCCAGCATTTCTTTGCTTGAGTAGAATCTACTTCTTCCAAATTCCAATGCAGACTGAAAGCCAAGATCTCTCTAATACTTGTCTGAGATACCAGCTGAGACATCCAAGCTCAAGGGCTAAACAACTACTACTGTACTCTTTGTCTTTCTATTAGGAGACAGTAAGTTTTGGACTGGGCAGACCACAGCCTGTAAGACACTCCAGTAAATCACACACACAGACACAGATACACACACACACACACACACACACACACATACACACACACACACACACACACACGAAATATTAATATTCATTTCATTAGTTCTGTTTCTCTTTTAAAAGATTTATTTATTTATTATGCATATAGTGTTCTGCCTGCATGTTCACCTGCACAGCAGAAGAGGCCACCAGATCTCATTATACATGGTTATGAGCCACCATGTGGTTTCTGGGAATTAAGCTCAGGCCCTTTGGAAGAGCAGCCAGTGCTCTTAACCTCTGAGCCATCTCTCCAGCCTCTAGCTTATATTTTTTTAGAGAATATTTACTAACACAGATATTACAAAATAAAATCTAATAGTCATTAGTTAACACTTTTTGAACAGTAGCAAAATTCAATAGAAAGCAAGAGTAACTAAGATTAAAATATCTGTAATTTTTGTTAGTTATGAAGTTACTTCCAACAATACTGACATTTTCTGTTCTTCTGTTAACACTGGATGGAGTCAGTCATTAGCAAGTGTTTAGTAATAAAGATTTTTCTTGCTCAAGGTCATCGATTCCATTGGTTTCTATCCACAAAGTACTCATAGTTTGTAGAACTGCCTAGAGCCTCACACCACATGTGGTAAATTGTGCACACTCTAGATATCTAGAAAGTGAAGTAAGGATGATAGAAACATAACAAACCCTCTGTAGATAGAAACCAAGTATTAGAAACAATTCCATAGACATGGTGATTTACTCTAAATAAGCAAAGAAAATTATACTTTGTGCAAACAAGGCTTCATTAGCTCTCACCTACATGCAAGCATAGATGTGAAATACCTCATGTGTGCAAGAGGCCTGGCTATTGATTTATCCCATAATTACAAGACTTTATGGGAAAACATGAAGAAAAACTATAGAGTATGTTAAGGAATAGACATTTTAAAGCTGTTAATAATAGAAAACATAAATTAGAAATAACAATAATTTTATATGTAAGATTTTTCTTCAAGGGGAGAAAAATGTTTTCCTAAGTCAGCAAGCAGCTGCAATCAACAAATGAGAAATGAATATCAATAATACACAACCAGTGTAGAATAGCTGGTAGCCAGTTTACAACAACATGCTTATTCTCCTTCAGAAGCAAGGCCGTGAGACTTAAGAAATAATAGCAAAGTCCTATAATTTATCAAGTTATCAAAATGCTATAATAAAAACATGCTGAGAGGGTTGAGATGAAATGGATTTTTTTTTCAGACATTATTTGTGACTATCTGGAGAAATACTTTGGCAAAAGCATTAAAACCTTGGAACACTGCAGTAAAAGCTTTTGGGGGTACTGTCTTATTTAATACTTACACCAACTCTGTGAAGCCGTTATGGCCACCCCCCCCCTTGTTTGGAGGAAGATCTGAAGGACCAATGCACGGAATGTGAGGCATCCAACTAACAGAGTTGGTGGGAAGCAGTAAGAAGACCAACACATGTCCCTGTAGCATCAAAGCCTGAACTTTGTTCATCACATTCTAATCTGATGTTATTCTGCTATTTGTACATGGAAGGTCACATGTGCCAACATTTCCTACAACATTTTAATGATACTAAAGGCAAGTTCAAAACTCAATAACATGTAAGACTTAAGAGAATTAGAATAAATTACCTTTTGAGTATGTCTGCACCTATCTGCAATTTTATTGTGAAATGCCAATCATTACATGGAGAAATATGTATAGTAAATTTATTGAAAATATGAAATGGTGTGATTAAAATTATAAAAATTTTAGAAATAATTGGGCACAAAATGACTTAAAAGAGCATATGCAAGTACTAACGTAGAGGCTGAGTTCAATGGTAGAGAACCTCTATATATATAAAAAATTTTATGTGTGTGTGTGTGTGCATGAGTGTGTGTGTGTATGTATGAAGGTAAAATGAATTATCTTTCTTTAGAATAAGAGTATTTTTTCTTTTGTTCCTATTACTAGATCCACGCTTTCTCTAATTCCTAATCGTAACATGTTTGATGAATAAAATGCAAATTCATATTTTAAAGATGAGAACAGAAGCAAATTAAGATAGCTGGTGTGTTTAGATTATATAAGGTCTGGTAATTTACAAGACTCAGTTATACTATTATTCCACAAATCCAGGATTCTATCTCAAAGTTTTTTATTTAATGTATTTCATATGGTTTTCCCCCCTAATTTGCTATAACCTTATCATACTAAGAATAATAGCTGTCAGGTGAAATACAGGGCAGCAGCATAGTGTTGCAGGTTCTCAGGTTTTGTCTGGACTTTGCAACTAATTAACTAGCTTTGCAATTTGGGAAAATGTCCTAAAACTGGCTGATCGTTGGATATAAAGTCTATTGCCAATTAAATTATTGTTAAATTTAAGTTGGTTAAAAAGAAGTTGGGACATGCCACTCTATGATGGCATGAAGCTGTAAATGATATTGTAGAGTCTCTGGGTATTTTCAACTCAGCACATTTATTTCTGTAATTATACAGGACTGTCTTACTTTGGTTTCTGTTGCTGTGATCAAATACTGAGCAAAACCAACTTGGTGACAAAAGGCTTTATTTGGCTTAAATTTACTTTCACATCAGAGTCCATTATCAAGAGAAGGGGTAGGCAAGGCAGGAACTTGGAAGCAGGAACCAAAGCTGCCCATGGCTTGCTTGGCTGGATTTCATATACAACTCAGAACCACCTCCTTAGGGGTGGCACAGGCCACAGTGAGCTCCCACATCAACCATCAACCAAGATAATTCCTCTACAGACTTGCCTAGAACCTAATTTAATGGGGGCATTTTTCCCCAAAAAGTATTCTTTCCTCCTAGATGACTCTAGCTTGTATCAAGTTGATAAAAACTAAAACTAAATTTAAAAAAATATAATTAACGAGTACAAGAAATGAAAGCTGGGGTTGGAAAGAGCCAAATGAGAAAAACATTCTTACCTGAAGGTTGATATACTTCTTGTTGCCAAGCGCACAGTCTGGCTTCACATTATTTTTCCCCAGCACCCAGTGCAAAACCTGTTACATAAGCATCAGAAAGAGTATATCAGGCCAAAACCTCCAGGGACACAAAGGTTTATGCAGAAACAAACATTTTTTCCTTGTTGGGATATTATGCAGAGCTGAATGATTTAATGGGTAATGCTCACGCGTTATTTTTCACAGCAAATGAAGAAGTGGATTCGACATGGCTATATTTTATAGTGACTGTTTTGAAAAGTCAAGGATTTAACATAAATCCAGAATCCGTGAGGGAGTTTTGCAAAGACTCATAATGCCATCAGGACTCGGATTTGCCAGCTCTTCTTGCCCATCCTCCCCTCTCTTGGCACTTCTCTCTTTCCCCCATATTAAATTCTTTTGGAATCGGATGGCAAAAGTAGCAAGAGGAATATGACTTGTTGGATCAGACTGCTTGATAAAATTTCTTTTCTCACAGACACTGACAATTTAATGTGTGCATGTTGCTTAATCTTTGTGTTTCTGCTTTCTCATCTGAAACGTGAGTTTAATAATACCCACTTCGTGAGACTATTGTGGGATAGAAGATGTATAGTAGGCAAGACATAGACTAATTAGAATGACCATAGTGAAATCAATAATTTGTTCAGTTGACTATGAATTTTGAGTTGCTATAATGCATTATGTATAATGTAAGTTATACTAGAATGTAATAGATTTCAAGTCCACACTAAATTATTTCCAAATTTCAGGTAGGCTTATAAATAGGCAACTCTAAAACAAACCAATATCAATGCATACAATGAAGGTCCACCTTGCCGCTTTTGTTCAGAGAAAAATGGGGTCAAGGAAATTCTCAGGAAGGGACTGATATTTAAGGTCAACCTGACAGGAGCAAACACACACAGTGCTTTGCTTTGTGTCATGTGTGGTACTCAGATGCATGTGTATTTTAGATCAGGAAGTCTTTTACAGACAGCTGTACTGTATTTTTATAAATGAGGCTAGGGCATAGTGAAGTTAAATAACTTGCCTAAAGTTATGTTCTTAGTGACCATGATACTTGTATCTTCAGCATCTTAAATCTGAAAGGGCATGTGCTGGTCCTAAGGAACAGAGTGCATGCAGAGAAGGAACAGTAGATGGTGCAGGATTCAAGGAAAGGAAGGCATGCCCTGGAAGGAGGGAGCAAGAAGCTCTCCTAACAGGTGTTCAGGAGTGCAGCCGTGTACCATGAGCATGGTGTTACAGGCTGGGGGACTTAAGCATCATGGTGGTTTACATCAAAATGATGGTATGTCAGTTTAAAGCCTACCGAATGAATGGAAATCCTGAGTACATCTTTGGGAAAGTGACTAATCATATATGTAAGCTGTGGTTTCATTAAAGGCTCATGGGACTGAATTTTTATTTATTAAAAGGCAAACAATGATGTATGGATAACATGGAAAAGTGCCTGATGATGGGGAGACAGTCAACAGATGCTCCTTTGTCTTAAAAAGTGCACTTCAGTGGAGAAACAGGGGACACGGGTGTGCCCAGGTTTATGTGGGCCCGTGAGAACAAAACCATGCCTAGAGTACAAAGAGAAAAATTCCATGAAGCTAAGAATCTACCCTTGGCATTCTGTAAGAAACTGCTGACATGCCATCTCTCAGCAAGTTCAATACTCAAACATTGAAATCTATCACTGTTGCTTCTGTTGGTAGGGCCTTATCTATCTTTGTCTTCTTGTCTGTGTGCTGCTCTCTTTCTTTATGTCAACCTGTGTACAGCTGAATTCATATAAATTGCACGAATATACAATTCAAGCCCTTAAATAGGGCAAATTGGGAAGGGGGACGTTACATGATTTTCCTGTTAAAGGGGGAAAGTCTTCTGAACTATATGAGTCAAAAACTGAGTCAAAGTTTAGATATTCCTATACATATCTTATTTTTAGGCAACTGTTAAAAAATGACTTTCTCTGCTGTCTTAGCAGCCCCTGGGTCTAGCCCGTTGTAGAAAAGACAAAACGTATGCAGAATAGGGAAACGGCTTATGAACTAAATAGGGTTGGCAGTGTTGGGTTAAAAACAAGCATCCTGATTTGAAGCATGGGCTTCTTCCCCTTCTCCAGCCCCCCACTGCATCCCTATAACACTCCATCAAGCTGCCTCACAGCAGAGAGGGAGAAAGCACCCGCAAAGAGCATCATGCATCTCACCCTAGCACTTCTGAGAGTATTGGCAGAGATGAATCATGAAGCCTGTAGGACTAATAAAATAGGGCAGGAAGTGAAAGAAACACGAGTTCAAGACTCAATAGATGAAGATTTACCTCAGAATCAGAGCCTTCATCTGTGAAAGAGAAAAGGGCCTTAAATTTAAGAACCAAACTCATGAAGTAGCTAAAACCAGCTACCCCACTATTTCTTTCAGTGAAACTGGACGGATGAAAACAACCAAGACAAGATATATAAACAAACAGAGGCCATCAAAGAAAGGCTGTGATAGAAGGAAGCAGGCAGATCAGCAGATAAGAAATGTTCTCCCTGATCCCATCTTTCCAGAGAGAGAGAGAGAGAGAGAGGTCTGAAAACAAATGGACCATGTAGAGTATTTTCATGCTGCTAAAACTGTTCCGGCTTACTTGGTGGGAGTGGAGCGAGGGAGAAACACCACTGAAAGGGTTGTTTCTGGAAGAAGTAATGAACACAATTCTCCTTCACCTAGTATTTACAGAGAAGGTGATGATTGAGAGGTAAGGAGTTGGAAACGTGCCAGTCTGTCCAGCCAGATTATGAAACACACACATTTGTCCAAAGCTAAAGAAAAATAGTAACTGCAGACATAGGGTCAGCCTTGTTTGTTGCAGTAGTGCCCTCAGAGGGACTGTGTCACCTGCTGGTGCCCATGGTATAATGAGGTAGATAGGAAAAACAGGACTAAAGCCACATCTAAATCCTTCAAACAGTCCTTCTGAATGATGCTATAAAGCAAATGCATGGCTTCTGTGGGACTACGATATAACACGTGTGTCAGAAGAGGCACGGAAATTAATAAATAAATAAAACCTCTCATCTGGAAAGAGAGTGTGACTGAAATACAATAAAAGGGACCAAGACTTTTGTCCTGGGGGGTCACATTTTTGTTTTCTGATTATTTAATGCACACTTAGGGGTTTTAAGGTTCAAAATGTTTGTCCTGAGTCTTAGTGCCCAAAGAATAATTCATCCCCATGGTACGAGAAAGTACTATATCATATCAAGACCTAAGTAACTTGCAGAGAGATTTAGGACTTGGCCCCACTCTACTGGTGACTGTAGGTTAGCCACTGTGCCTCTGTGGCATATGTTTGTTGCTCTATTACACATGAAAAGCTGGCCTCTTTTTGAAAAATCTATTTCTTAGGACAAAGGTAAAAGAATGTGAGAGTGGAGGAGGAAGGGGACCTTGAACTATCTTTAAAAGTTTTTGGTGGGCTATGGTCTGGATTCAGCCTGTGTGCATTAATTGGCCAGCATCACTGGGGCACAATATGAGCTCTATGGAAAGGGGCGTGGCTGAAAAATGTGCCATCCTCAGAGTAGCAAGGAATGTAAACCATGACTGGGAACAATAATACAAATCATTGTGCTATTCTCTTCCTGGTGTCACAGAACTAGAAACTTTACAAAAAGCAACATTTAATCTACCACAGTCCATGGACAATACTTGGAAAGACTTTACCAACCAAGGAAAATACATGCAGTAAACCTAGAACCCCTATTCAGATTAAGGGACAGGACATTCATTCTCCATTGTTGTATGGAAAGCAGCAGGGACTGACTCGGACATGAACTCTGGTGCTCACTATTTGACTGCTTCCCCTTGGTGGGGAGGCCTGGTGGCACTCAGAGAAAGAGTAAGCTGGCTACCAGGATGAGACCTGATAGGCTGTGACCATATGGTGGGGGAGGAGGTCCCCTTCTGTCACAGACCTAGGGGAGGCGAATAGGGTAAAAGAGGGAGGGCAGGGAAACGGGAAGATACAAGTGAGGGGATAACAATTGAGATATAATCTGAATAAATTACTTAAATAAAAAAAATACAGGGTTATAGGTATAAGTATAGGTGGGTATCTGACAAATTTACTGTACTATAAATTAGACACACACACACACACACACACACACACACACACACACACACACACACACACACTGTTCAACCTGCATCAGAAAAAAACTGTTGAGAAACAAAAAACTGTGGATCACACCTACCCTACTCAGAAATTGGAAGCACATGAGCCACACAAGCTCAAGCTGGCCAAAGCAACTGCGAGGTCTGGAATGCCCTTCTGTGTCAGCACCCCAGGTGGCCATAGCTGAATAAGAATATGCCCTGTACCTCCTTCAAAGAGAAGAAGGAAAGGTCAGCCTGTGTTTGGAACAGCAGCAGTCTGTTCAAAGCCTGCACCCAGACTGTTAACACTTTTGACAATTCAACTTTATGAAAACTTTGTTTGTGTTCTTTTGACTCTAGCCATCTTCATATGTCAATAGCCACTGTGCTGATTAGGTTTTTATTGCTGTGAAGAGACACCAAGACCATGGCAACTCTATTTATAAAGGAAAGAATTTAATTGTGGCTAGTTACATACAGTTCATAGGTTTCGTCTGTTATCATCATGGAAGGCACATCGATGGTATACAGATAGACATGGTGATGGACAGGTAGCTAAGATTTCTTTCTCTAGATCCTCAGCCAGCAAGAAGAGAGACAGACATTGGGCCTGGCTTGAGCACTTGAAATGTCACAGCTCAACCCCAGGGACACATTTGCTCCAACACATCACACCTTCCAATAGTGCAGCTTCTTATGAGCCTATGGGAGCCACTTTCATTCAAACTGCCACAGCCATGTTTTGTGTCTTGCCTGAGACATCCCTGTCTCTGGGAAGTCTAATTAGAACTCCGTGGGATCTTTCTACAGCCTTTATCTCATGGGATCTTTCTACAGCCTTTATCTCCTGGAGTCATTTCATTCCCTGAAAGAGCTTATCCTCTCCCCCTACCTAATTCAGAGGTTTTGACAGAATATGCAAACCAGGCCCTGGGTTCAGTCTTTTCTGCTGGGAATGCTTCTAGTTTCTCTTTGTGGTTCAAATGATTCTTCAGTCTTACATTTTGCTGATGAGAAGTGTAGACACTTGACTTTAAATTCTTAAAAACTCACTTTTTCATGCTCCTTTCATACTTGGTTCAAGGAACATGTTAATTTTTTTAATTTATGTCTCTTTTGTCGTTTTTTTTTTTTTTTTTTTTTTTTTTTTTTTTGGTGCATGAAAGTGTGTAGTCACATGCTGGTGAGGATGTGGGGAGAGAGGAACACTCCTTCATTGCTGATGGGAATGCAAACTAGTACAGCCACTTTGGAAATCTATCTGGTGCTATCTCAGAAAAATGGGAATAAGGCTTCCTCAAGACCCAGCTATTCCACTCGTTGGAATATACCCAGAAGACGCTCCAGCACACAACAAGAAAATTTGCTCAACCATGTTCATAGCAGCCTTATTCATAATAGCCAGAACATGGAAACAGCCTAAGTGTCCTTCAGTAGAAGAATGGATAAAGAAACTGGTACATATACACTATGGAATACTACTCAGCTATTAAAAACAAGGAATTCCCGAAATTTGTGGACAAATGGATTGAGCTAGAAATGATCATAATGAGTGAGTTAACCCAGAAGCAGAAAGACTCAAATGATATATACTCACTTATATCTCCATACTAGCCCAAGGGGCATGTCCCACAAAAGCCTTCACTTACCAGGAAACTGGGACAGAGGGGAGAACATTCTATTGGGACTCCAGATGAGAGAAGCATGGGAGAATAGCAAAGTAGAAGGACCCAGAGGGTCCTAGAAACCTACAAGTAGAACATTATGATAGGCAGATTTGGGCCCAGGGGTCCCGCTCAAATTAAGGCACCAGCCAAGGACAATACAGGCGGTAAACTTTAAACCCCTACCCAGATCTAGCCAATGGACAGGACATTCTCCACAGTTGAGTGGAGAGTGGGATATGACTTTCTCACGTACTCTGGTGCCTCATATTTGACCATGTCCCCTGGATGGGGAGACCTGTTGGCAATCAGAGGAAGGACAGCAGGTTACCAAGAAGAGACTTGATACCCTATGAGCATATACAGGGGGAGGAAGTCCCCCTCAGGAACAGTCATAGGGGAAGGGAATAAGGAGAAAATGGGAGGGATGGAAGAATGGGAGGATACAAGGGATGGGATAACCATTGAGATGTAACAAGAATAAATTGATTTAAAAAAAAACATAAAAAAAGAGTGTAGTCAGCTATAAGAAAGGGTATTGGTACCCTCTTCTGTTAGTGTTTCTGACCAAAATCACATGGCTATTTATACAGCTGTTAGGCAGTTGACCTGCCTGCCCAATTATGATCAGGATGGTTTGAACAGTGTACTGCATTTTCTTATATTTTTAGTTGTGAGCCTAGCCTTTAACGGCTTGGCCATTTCTCCATTCCAGTGTACTGCATTTTCACAGGCTGCCATTTTCAAACTTCCCTTTATAATCTTTGAGTCAATTGTCATAATTTAGGTTGTCACTATCAACATTATCACAAAGCATTTGATTTTTACTATTTTTTTTTTATTTTACCTGCATGGTTGTATATGGACCGTGTATTTGCCTGGTGCCTATGGAGGTCAGAGGAGGGTCCTGGGTTTCTGGAAATGGAATTAAGAAATGTGTGAGCTGCCATGTGAGTGCCAGTCCACGAACCAGGGTCCTCTCCAAAAGGAACAAGTACTTTTCTCTGTTGATTCATCATCTCTCCATTCCTAACTTGCATTATTAATTTTTCAATCAGCTTTTTGCAGCATGAAACAGCTTCAAAAATCTTAGTGGTTTAGTCTACTACATATATGCCTTTAAAGATGTATTTTTATTATTTTAAACTATGTATCTATGTGTATATGAGTGTGAGTGTGTTTATGTCCATGCAGGGATCCATGGAGGCCAGAGGTGTAGCATATACTGGGAGCTGGAGTTTCATGTGGTTGCGACCTGCCCAATACAGATGCTAGGAACAAGCAAATCTTATGTATGAGTATTAAGTACTCTTAACCACAGCTCTTTCTCCAGTCCTAAAATAACTATTCATTTACTGTTCACATTTTATCTCAATTACCACAGGTCATTTACTACAGTGTGGTATAGATTATTCTCATTCAAGGACCCAGATTAAAGGAGGAGCCATGGTTCAGGGTGTGTCATTCAAAGGGTAGAGTAGAGAGAGTAAGTGGTATGGGCAGATGCTAAAATGCTTCTTTAGGCCTTAGTTCAGGCTTGGTGCAAACCAGGACTCTTCCCTGTCCATTTTCTAAAGCACAAAATAAGGGGCCAAGTTCTTATTCACAGTGACAGGAATAAATTTTTTGAAGCCAGGAGCTTGTGATTTTTGAGGGATCAAAAGCCTTATTTCACATCTTAGTTTCTTGCATCTTCGCTTGCTTACTTTCTCATGTAGATGTCCCACTTCACACCAAAGAACAGATATACATGGTGTCATTAATAAAATTCTAGTGGTGATAGCAAAAGGAAAAAAGTATGGGCAGATATTATTCCATTGTTCCATTGTTCATGTGATTGTTCAAATGCTACTGCCTCTGAGTCTGATAGAGTCATACTTAGCTAGTGTCATTTCTTAACTCTTTCCTACTTTATTTTTATTTCTAAAGGACATTTCTACCTAATATAACTGGGAAATAAACTTTAAAGGTATAGCTTATATTCATATTTTACCCAATGGTTAATTTGTTATATTCACTTGCCTAAAGTATGAGAGCCAGTTGTTGGGTCAAATTCTAGTCTGGATATCTCAAGATATGGTAGACATGACAAACATTTGCAGGGAATCAGGTCCAGGGAAGCAGCTTATCTTTCAAACCATACATGGAACTCCTCCATCCAGTCCAATCAACTGAAGTTCTTAGGAGTGAGCCCAAATTTAGCAGAGATGGCCTTTTTTACAGAGAAGTAACATAGAAATCCTACCTGGCTTTTCAGCTTGATAGCGTGCTAGACAGACCTCAGATTTGCTGCCTTCAAACACTGTGTAAGTCATTCCTTAAAATATATTTCAACTGATAAGGAGACATATGGCACATAGTTACATAGAGGTCAGATGGATGGCTATATAGGTAGATAAATAGATGATAGAGAGATGCACACATACATACATGCATACAAGCATTACCTATATTTCTATATATATCTACATATTTTACTCGTATGTATTTAGAAAAAACTTTGACTGATAACTGCAAATATATATTTATATAGCAAATAGATTAAAATATATTATAACATAAACTTGATGTTATTTTCTGTATTTCCACATGATTGTAAGCTCTCAGATGACAGATGCTTCATCACACCTGTTATTAAAATGAGTAGTAGGTGTTGGATAATATTTTTGAATGAATAAATACGTCCATGAAAAGTTCCTATCAGTACAGTTCCATAACAGATATACTCTCAATTCCATCTATACACATACAGACTTATCACTGTGGCAATAGGCTGGAAGCTGATTTATTGCTTTTCACTATGAGAAATAAAGAAGTACGCAGACAACTTCAGAAACATGCAACAAACAGTCACTGAGAAAAGAGAAGTTCTGCTGGGAAATTTTTTTTTTTTACAGAATATCTTTGACAAAAAATAATTTAAAAATGAAAATGTAACTAAGATGCCTTGACTTAAAAGTGTCTGCTCTCTGGAAATATTGATGGAGGAAGTCTTCACAAGGCCCCACCCTTACAAGAAGAGCTACAGGAAGCTATGGCTGCGGAGGCAGAGAGAATGAGCTTAATACATTGTGTTTTGTTGATGCTGTTTTCAAAGATGAAACCCTAGTCCTAAACATGTATAAAGGACAACACTAATGAGACTCAGAAGGTTTTGCATATATGTATATATATTGTAATTAGTAGATATTATAGTAAAGAGAGAGAGAGAGTAGAGAGAGAGAGAGAGAGGGAGAAGAGAGAGAGAGAGAGAGAGAGAGAGAGGAGAGAGAGGGAGAGAGAGAGGGGAGGGAGAGGGAGAGAGGAGAGAAGAGAGAGCGATAGGAGCGCGAGATAACGAGAAGACGGAGGGGAGAGTAGAGAGATCGGCGGGGCCCGTACCATAACTATCAAACCCGCACCAACGATAGATCTGATCTAATCTCAAGGTCACAACGCTCCACATTCAAGAGGGGGTGTGGTTGGGGGCATATAAACCGCAATGAAAAATTATTTGGAATAGTATGTGCTTGTGTGTCTGTACACGAGGCAAATTCTTAAGAGAATGGCGTGCAACAGCCCATGATGTAGTATTTGTACAGTCATGTGAGCAGTTTCCTTATACAACAGCTTACAGCATGAGTGATTTTCCCAATAAGCTGTCAATCCAGTACTCTATAGCAAAGTATTTGTTGATTCACAGGTGCCTTTCACATTGTCTCTTTATGCAGGAAGATATCAAATTTAGAGTCCTGTTAGTTTTAGGGGGAAAACCCAGAAACATGTATAGCTACACAATGTCTTCTTTCATTTCTCAAGGCATTGTGAGACCTTGGTGAAGACACTAAATCAAGATCATTAAGTTTTGTATATTGTACAGAAGTACATATAGCTTAGACAATCAGTTTTTTTTTTTTCTTGGCTCTTGGCTCTTCTTCCTCTCCTTACTAGGCTCATGAAAAGACTCAAGCCTGAGGACACATCACTTTATCTTATACCTTCTATTCAAGGAACTATAGGAAACCTACAATTGAACGTTGCTTTACAAACTAAAAGAAATCTTCCTGTGTGTGCGTGTGTGTATGTGCATGTGAGTGTGTGTGTGTGTGTGTGTGTGTGCATGTGTGTGTGTGTGTCAGTGTGTGTGTGTGTGTGCGTGTGTGTGTGTGTCAGTGTGTGTGTGCGTGTGTGTGTGTGTGCGTGTGAGTGTGTGTGTCAGTGTGTGTGTGTGCGTGTGTGTGTGCATGTGTGTGTGTGTGTGTGTGTGTGTGTGTGTGTGTGCATGTGTGTGTGTGCTCATTTGTCTGTATATAGATACATAAGTACAGTAGCTTGCTTGTTGAGGTCAGAGGAGAACTTTGGGTGTCAGTCCTCATCATCTTGCGTGAGTCAGGAGGTTGACATGTTGTTTTCCTTGTTTACATCAGGCTATCTGGCCTAGGAACTTCTGAGGACTATTCCATTTTTTCCACAGAAGCACTGAACTTACAGACAAATTCTACAATGTCTGGCTTTATTCAGATTCTGTCGATTTGAACTCAGGTGCTCATACTTCCCGACGAGAAGTTTACTCTATGAACAATCTTCTTAGCTCCCAAATTTCCCAAATTTTATCTCCAACTAAACTTCCATTCAAACCCCAATTGTCTATATAACATATACACCATGGGGAAAACACACATATTTCATGGATTTCCTTCTGCCGTAGGCTTTCTTCCTGTATCTCATTGAGTAAAATAATTCCATTGACTCAGACGATCACACAACTTAGATGTTGCCCTTGGTATCCCTTTCCTTCCATATACCTGCATCAACAATAGCAAGTCTTTTGGCTGTAAATTTCAAACTTTAAATTAACCATGCCTATTCATCTGTACTTCCTAGACTAACCCCTGGTCCAAGCCATTATCATATCTTACAGCTCTATTTTCACTTCTTCAATATTGTTCTATTTGCACTCCATCCCCATCCATGTAAATTTCACAAAGCTTTGGGATTGCTCATTGTTAACACCTGAGATAGAGATTACCCTTTTGATCCTGCATAGAACCATTCAATATTTACTGATAAATCATAGACTCAAAAGCTTTGTCACATACACAAATTTCAACCATTTTGATATCCTCTGTCTTCCACAAATGCCATACTCCCCACTTCTATTCAGCCACAGTGGGCTGCTTCTGTTCAGCTCCTGAAACATACTACATTATTTTCAGTCATAAGCTATTTGCATATGCTAAGATATTTGCAAAGGTCTGAATCCAGCCTTTCCATAGTCTAGGAATGTCCTTGTTTCTACCATGCAGTGGGTGAATTTCAGTTAACCATCAGGCTTGAGCTTATATAGTACCCACTCAGAGAAGTCTTCAATTATTCAACAACTGTGGCAGTGAAGATGCTTTAGAATAATCTCTCAACACAACTTTACATTTCCAAAAGCACACCTCTCGTAATCTGTAAGTAATTTGTTGTGATTATTTATTATCCTTTTTATTAATTCAGTTTATTCTTTGACAGTTTTATACATATATAAAATACATTTTGATTGGTCTCATTACCCAAGCCATTATAAGAGTTCCTCCCTATAAATCCTTTTTCCTCATTCATGCCATTTTTGTTCTATGTTGTCACCAACTGAGTTGAATCAAGGCTACCTGTATGACCCTGGGTTTAGAGATATCTGTTGGAGTTTACTGAGTTCATCAAGAAATGTGCAACTGAAGGCAATGGCAAAGACAAACACAACAAGACAATCTCTCCCATTACCTTTCAGCATCTAGTAGCTCAACAGGTAAGCATAGGGCCACATAAGCCCCTCCTCCATCCATAACTAATTGTTGAAAGTACTACTGTGTTTTGACCCAGTGCAGGTGATAGGATTTTCTGTGAGTTGAATAGTGCAGTGGCAGTGCCTTGCCTAGAAGATGCATTTTTTTTAAAACATACTTTCTCTCTCTATTCAAGCTATTATATTATTTCTCCTTCCTCTTCTACAATGTTCGCTAAGCCTTGGAGTGCATGGTATAAATGTTTTGTTTAGGGATAAATGTTCAATGAGTATTTATTGGAGCACTTTGAGCAGCTGTGAGTCTCTGTATTCACCGCCTTTCACTGCAGACAGTCTTCTGTCATCAAGGCAGAAAGTATTATTTTTCTATGGGTATAAACACAGATACTTATACAGAAGGTTGAGACTGTGTTCATTTATCTAAACAACAGCAGTAAGTTCCCCATTAGGGCCTATGTCTTCCCCAAGCCGTATGCTTTTGGCCAGGTTTACAGTACCAGGCATAGGTCCCCTCCTGTGCAACAGAACTCAAATCCAATCAGAGATCCAATAACCCTATTGCACAAGTGGGCACATCTTGTCTGGCAAGTTGGTACTGAAGTTTATATGTTCACAGCTGGGGAAAACTGCTGATGTCTTTTCTCTACCAACAGCTCACTTAAGCACCTTCTGGCACTATGAAAGCTAGGCAGCAGAGAGAAATGTCTGATAGCCTCCCTCATTTGACTGTAAGCTTGATGAAGGCAAACATTATTTTTAATTTTATGCTGAGATGTGTCTGTTTAAGCATAATTTCTAGTATTTAACACTATTTCATGTTTAACTATGTTAATAGGTTGAATTTTCTAAACAACATATTTTTAGACAGTTATAAACTAACCAAAGCCAATCCTAAGCCACAGGGAAATAGCAGTAACCAAATCAGCCCCACTCCTTCCCTTCACAGATCGCTGGTTTACATCTGACTGAGCATCCTGTCCTACCTAGGTGAATTGTCTAAAACTCAACTCTCAGTCATTCTTAGGATTTCAATATGGCATTTATGTGCCTAACATCCCCTTGAAAGGAACAATATTCATGCAGAAATAGGAAAGGAATGTAGACGCTCTGCTTTACATAAAGCCATCTTTCCACTTTTTCATTTTCTGCCTGTACCAGCAAGCCAAAGAGAGGCTGTGTGATGCTTGTCTCCAGGTTTTTTGTGTGTGCCAGTTTTTTTTTTCTCATTGTCCTCATTAGAACCATAATGCTACTTAACCTTTGCATGTTCTGCATAATGGATGTAAGTGTTCTGATAAGTGCAGTACAGTGGTCAATAAAAGGGGAAAGCTTGATCATAATTGGTTGTTAAGAAGCCGGAAAATGAGTATATACCATGCGTGTCTTTCTGGGTCTGGGTTACCTTACCCAGAATGAAAGACATGCATGGTATATACTCAGTTATAAATGGACTTTAACCCAAGATAGATATTCTCTCAGAGACTTCACCCAGAGGGGGATGGGGACAGGTACTGGGACTCAAAGCTGGACTCTGGGCAGAGTGCTGAGATTTGTATGGAAGAGTGGGGAGATGGAAGGACCCCTAGGGGTCAAAAGCCCCACAGGAAGAGCATCAAGTCCAAGTCCAGCAAATCTGGACCCAGGGGCGCCTGCACAAACTGATGAAACATCCAAAGACAATGCAAGCAGAGAACCTAGACCCCCTGTTTAGATGCAGCTGATGGACAGCTCATGTTCCACTTGGGAAGAGGGAGGACTGCCTCCAACCCTCTGATATGCACTCTGATACCCATGATTTGATCACTGCCCGTTGGCAGGGTGGCCTGTGTGCACACAGAGGAAGGAGATGCAGGCTATCCTGTTGAGACCTGATGAACTGTAGCCAGACTAGGGGGGAAGACCCCCAACCCTGTCGGATGTCTGCGGGACAAGAATGGGACTGAAGGTGGAGGGAGGGAGGGTCCATGAAGATAAGAGAGTAGGGTAATGTGAATAAATTATGAAAAAAGCAATTAAAAAAGATGATTGGAAACAAAGAATCTACTTTACTAACCCTTGAATAATGTACTCTGCAAAGTCGGAACATTAGTTTATTACTGGTTAAAGGAATGCAGGTATTCTAATCACAATATTGTTAAAATGAGAGTTATATCCCAAGCTAGCATTAAGAGGTATTCTAAGTTTCTATTTCTGCAAATTTTTTACCTAATCCTTTTAGAGAGTAAGTATATAACCTTAACAACATAAATTAGTTCAGTTCAACTAAAATAAAATTAAGTTTACTACAAAATATATATTACATGTAATTCAGCAAAGTAATCAAGTTAACTACCTATGAGCTATAAACATCATACGTAAATTATTCAGAAAAAATAGCACCTCAATTAGTGTCAAAGTTAGACAATGTGCAATTAATTTTCCATGCCAAACATGACGTCAAAGTATGAAGTCTGCTATTTGGACTTCACTAATAATTAGCAGGGAACATTTGACAAATACCCAGCCTACCTCTATAGAAAGTAGCATTGAAAACTAACCACTAAAGGCAACAGCATGGCAATGTAGAATTACTTTTCAATAAGGACAAAACATCAGAGGAAGCATGTATTATGTGCTGGCTGCATGGAGGGACCTATTAAAAATCTTCCAAAGACTCTAGATGAGAGAAGCATGGGAGAATAACAAAGTAGAAGGACCCAGAGGATCCTAGAAACCTACAAGTAGAACATTATGATAGGCAGATTTGGGCCCAGGGGTCCTGCTCAAACTAAGGTACCAGCCAAGGACAATACAGGTGGTAAACTTTAAACCCCTACCCAGATCTAGCCAATGGGCAGAACAGTCTCCACAGTTGAGTGGAGAGTGGGATATGACTTTCTCACATACCCTGGTGCCTCATATTTGACCATGTCCCCTGGATGGGGAGACCTGGTGGCACTCAGAGGAAGGACAGCAGGTTACCAAGAAGAGACTTGATACCCTATGAGCATATACAGGGGGAGGAAGTCCCCCTCAGGAACAGTCATGGGGAGGGAAATAAGGGGAAAATGGGAGGGAGGGAAGAATGGGAGGATACAAGGGATGGGATAACTATTGAGCTGTAACAAGAATAAATTAATTAAAACATTTTTAAAAAATCTTCCAAAAAGGAATATATATATATATATACACAATATATAAAGATGGTAAGACATGGAAAATACAACACTTAATAAGTACCAAAATCAAATCACAACTCCTTGTGTTATTCTTGATTAAATAATGTTTCCAAAAACAAGCTGGTCCTATCCATGGAGTTTAGTATTACACACCAAGGCAATGAATTACAAAAAAATAAAACCCAGTTGCCCTGGGGCACATAGACTATATTACAGAGGCAGCACATAAGAACTTATTTGAGTAAAGAAAATATGTATTTCATATGACTTAGCACTGAAATTCAAAACCAAGGATCAAAGGCTTCAAATATTCCATACTAATTGTCTTTAGATATTTGTTTTTCTTTTTCATATGGCTGGCAATAAAAAACAGGAGTTTAAACAGGACAGACAACTCCAACTCAACCTCTCACCAAATTCAACTATCTACCTACACCTGTACGTATTTTTGTATCTTCTACATGTCATATATGTGCTTTGCCTCATATATACATATGTGACATATACTCACATAACCCCAGAAACATACATAAATAAAAGAATAAGATTTTAAAAATCTAATTTCTGGATATAAAATATGAAATCCAAGTTTTCAAAAGATTAATTTGATATGCATAATGAGCTGAGTTCTTTCGTTGTTTAAAATTATCACGCATAAGCATGCCATTATACTTGAAGACAACTTCAATCTTGATTTCTCTTTTTTGAGGTTCATTACAAATATTTTTACAAAAGTTCCCATTTTACAAAAGATATGTAATACAGGATGTGGCTGTCTATGTTTAATGTCACATGTGAGCTTCAAATTAGAAACAGGGCAAATAGCCCATAAAATATAAATCACCTGTTTGGAAGATTGGGGTTATGTTAGTATGTAAATAATTTTCTTCCTATTTGAATGTGCAATAGGATTAAGAGTTTAGAAGACAAAGGTACAACAGACATACCCAAAGACATGCTCAATACAACATTTGGAGGGGTGCTCAAGAAATATTTATCAAGACTCAAGGTTTGGGTGTGGATGTGGGAAAATAAAACTGCATTACATAACAGTAGCAATTCATTTAAATTATACCACAGGAGAAAAAAAAAACTAGTAAAGATGTCAAAACCAGAGACTGGCATGAAGAGATATGTGAATCAGGCAGACACTCCTGAGACAAGGTGGGTGATGGGCAGGCATGGGCTGTGCCAGGCAGAGCCCTTTCTCCATGCCATAGCAATACCAGACAGATAAAGCTTGGCAAGAACCAAAGCTCTGGCTGAAAATGTCTAATTCAAGAGACATATGTTTTGAAGTAGATTCTTGAGTACAAAGGCTGTTTTTGCTCCACACTATGTTTTTGCAAGCAGCATTAAATAGGATCAGCCACTCTAAGGTACAACTTATTCTGTCAAGACTATAGTGGGTAATTTCAACTCACAGAGACTATTAATGAACTCTTTTCCTTGAAATTGACATGTTTTTCTCCTTTACCGAATCTAGGACAAACTTAAGTATCCACTATGCTGGCACCATTATTACCTTCTGCACCTTGAGTGGACAGGCAAGTGTATTTGATGCAGTTTTGCACATTGCTCTGACTTCTGGACCACACCGTTGACTATGCTTTGTACTTAGATATAGTTTCTCTTTTTTAGTCACTCTTCTTGCCATCTTTAATCAGTGCTCTCATCATCAAAGCAGATTGCTAACTACACTATTCACCCCACTCCTGTCTCATCCTTCTGACTGCAAGCACCCGTTTGGGAGCTTCCTACAACTTGTCAATATCTTCTCCACATCCTTGGTCTATAACCTACTTCCTCTTATAGCTTAGGGTGACTGCGTTGGTACCTTATCATTACTCTGCCTTTTGGGTTGTTTTCTCTTTGTAATTCTTAATGTCTAGACTATGTCTTTCTTATTTATTTATTTAATTAATTTATTCAGATTACAACTCAATTGTTATCCCATCACTTGCATCCTCCTGTTCATCTCTCCTTCCCACTTTCACTTTATTCCCCTCCCCTAGATCTATGACTGAGGAGGACATCTTCCTCCATTATATGGTCATAGGCTATCAAGTCTCATCTTGATAGCCTGCTTATCCTTTCTTTGAGTGCCACCAGGCCTCCCCACCAAGAGAAGGTGGTCAAATATGAGGCACTAGAGTTCATGTCAGAGTCAGTCCCCACTCTCCCCATAACTGGATAATGTCCAGTCCATTGGCTAGATCAGAGTAGCGGTTCAGTGTTTACTACTTGTATCGTCCTTGGTTAGTACAATAGTTTGAGCAGAGGCCCCTGGGCCATGATCCACCCATCACAATGAATATTTCTAAATAGTATTAAAAATTGTCCCAAATCTATCATTTGTAACTTAATAACACCTTAGCATGTTTAATAAGATCATGACAAACCCTACTATTCATTCTGACTCCTTGAGATGATAATAAAAGGAAATGTGATTTATGTATCTTCAGGTATCCAAGGATCTGCTTATATGAAGAGAGATGGTTTAAACTTTTTTTTTTAATTATTGCCACTTGAGAAATACAACAACTAAAAGGTAACTGGCTGTGGTGACTCATTACTCTGCTTTTGAGCCAAGACTAAGTTGATGCTTCAAATCCGTTTCCATAGCCTCCCTATAATCTTTTCCTCTCAATAATCCTTTACCTCAATAGAAACCTTGCACAATTCTCTTGTCAGTGTTTGTCTTACAAATTGATGTTTGTCTCTGTGATTCAGATGTTTGTTTTTGTCTTACTTAAATTGCTTTAAGTTGTATCCCCTGAAAATCATTGTCCTAACAGTTCCCATCACTCTAGAGGGGCAAGGAAAGTAAGACAGAACATAATTGGCTTTCTTCTCTTACTGTCCCTTCTCCCAACCCTGTGTTTCATCTCCAAGTTGTCCTATTGTTAAATCTCATGCTGATTAAGCCAAAAACTAATAGAAATCCTGAAAATGAGAATTTAGAGCATGTGTGAAGCTCTCCTGTTAGCCACTGAATCAAAATGGCCTTTCTGCACTACTTTCTGGTTGGTGAAGAGTTTGAATAATAGCATTTGAGGGCATTCACAGATACTTAGGTGCTCCACAAATTTCAAAAGTCCTGCTTACTTTCTTCTGCATACACTAATCAGGTCATCCTAAATTGTTCAATACGGCAATCATGGTTATATCATATATAAGTCACCATAACTTTAGGCTTTTTCCTTTTACAGAGCTGCTCTGTAGTAACTCAACTCAGTGAAATATGCCCCATTTAAATCTCCATTCCTCACAATCTTCACATAGCTAAAGAGTTCTAATGAGCTTTGCTGGCTTTCAAAATATCCAACTGCCAGAAAACACAGCAGAGATCCTCTGGGGGATTTGGTGTGAACTTTTGAAGTCAGGAACTTCACTAATCACCCTTTCCCATTGCCTTTGTTCTTCCCTGAAAGGTGTATTGACTAGCAGTTTCGAGGGCTTCATTGTTTAAAATCAATGAGGAAATGGGCTTCCCTTTGATAAGTTAGAGTTGTTGACCAAGTCTTTTGGAGAAATTAAAAAAAAAATCAATGTATAGATACCCGTTGATGGAGGCGATTATGCTTGTCATCCCAAGAGATGATGTCTTCATCGAAGACTACAGCTTTCTCTCTGTTGTGACTACAGCCTTCCAAGGGCACTGTTCATAACACTCAAGAAGAAAAAGGATGAATCCAAGCAGATATGATCCATATCTACAAATCCTTCTCATAGTTTTGCTGGGATGACATTGAGTTAACACTTATGCACAATTAATATCCTTGAAATAATTTCTAAGCCTTCTCTGAGACATCTTTTCCCCAGGGACTCAGATCTGGGCATCTCTCAATTTCTCTGCCTGTCCTATGCTCAACTTCACATAGACTTTCATTGAATTTAGAGTCTTGGGGAAGAAGCAAAGAGCCCTTGAACCACATAACAAAAAATACTTTCTGGGGACCACACTCAACATTTATCCTCTTGCTCACACAAGGAAAATTCTGAAAAAAAAAATCCATTGGTATTTTTGTAGATCTTTTATCTCATGCTGTTTTGTTTGAACCTCTTTTTTTTTTCTTACTGGCATTTTTGTGTTTATTATCATCTCTGACCATGTTTCTAATGGATTTTGATTGTGTGTGTGTGTGTGTGTGTGTGTGTGTGTGTGTGTGCATGTATGTGTGTACTTCTTGTAGGTTTTCTTCTTTGTCCTTTTAAATTTTGGTTTGGTTGGTTTCTTTGCTAGTTTATTTGTTTGTCTGTTTTTTTCTAAAGAGAGAGAGAGAGAGAGAGAGAGAGAGAGAGAGAGAGGAAGGGGGCATTAAATTGGTTGTGTGGGGGAGGTGGGAAGGATTTGGAAGAGGTTGAAGGATGGAAAATTGTGGTTGGAATATATTATATAAAATTTTATTGCAATAAAATATTTGTATTTTTAAAAACTCTGAGCCTCTAGAGACCTGAAATTGCAATGCCTTGTGTCTCTGTAATTGGATGACTGTTGTGCTTCCAAAGAAACATATAGAGCAATGTATAACCATGCCCTATACAAACTGTTTTAAATATGACTTCTCATATAGTTTAGGTTATTAACATATAAGGTACTTGGTTTTTTATCTTACCTGAAATTGCAAAGATTTTTAAATATCTATAAAGTAAAATATATGCAGATTCAGAGAAGGGAAGCAAGTGACGAGACGATTATGAAAGGACACATGGCAGATAGCATGAGGGCCCTGAAAAACTTTAATGGAAGAGAAAGGAAGAGGAGATGAGGGTAAGGGACAGCGAGGAAGTAGCATGACAGAGAACTGAAAAGCTATAGTTTAGGGGAAGTACAGAAGAGAAGAGAAGGTCCATGGATGCATAGATGGAAGGAAGGATGACAGACAACATAAGGGACCTGAGAAGCCACAACCAGTCTTGGATTTTTCAGTCTGGCTAGAAAATTAATCTTTAAATATATTTACTAAAAAGTCTGTTTTATTCACAAAATCTTAACATCAGTGGGGATTTGTGATAGAAATTTTGAGAAATGGGATGTTTTGTGCTTCAATTTTTATATGATAAACAAAGAAACAAAGGTCTAGAAATAAAAGTATCATAACTAGACATACAAACTTAAAAACAATATCTCAAATATTGTACTGAAAAAAGTCAACTCTCCTCATATCTCTTCAATATAGTACTTGAAACTCTAGCTAGAGCAAGAGGACAAATAAAGGAGAACAAGGGGATACAATTGGAAAGGAAGACGTCACAATATCCTTATTCACAGATGAAATGATCATATACATAGCTGACCCAAGAACTCCTACAGATGGTAAACTCTTTCAGCAAAGTGGCTAGATAGAAAATCAACCCCCCAAAAATCATTAGCTCTCCTTTATACAAATAACAAATGGGCTGAGAAAGAAATTAGGGAAATAACACCCTACATTATAGCAACAAATAATGTAAAATATCTTAGTGTAACTCTAACCAAGCAAATGAAGGACCTGTATGACAGGAACTTCAAGTCTCTGAAGACAGAAATTGAAGAATACATCAGAAGTTGGAAACATCTCCTATGCTCATGGATCAGTAAGATTATGATAGTAAAAATGGCTGTCATACCAGAAGCAATCTATAGTTTCAATGCAATTCCCATCAAAATACCAACACAATTCTTTACAGACCTTGAAATAACAATCCTCAACTTCATATGGAAAAACAAAAACCAAGAATAACTAAAATAATCCTATACAATTAAAGTGCTTCTGGAGGTATCTCCACCCCTGATCTCAAGCTGCACTACAGAGCAATAATAATCAAAACTGCATGGTACTAGCATTAAAACCAATTGGTTGATTAATTGAATTGAATTGAAGACCCCAAAATCAACTCAAATACCTATGAGCACTTGACTTTGACAAAGAAACAAAAACTATACCATAAAAAAAGAAAGAATCTTCAACAAATGGTGCTGGTCTAACAAGATGTCTACATGTAGAAAAATGAAACCTGAGAAAAATACAATAGAACATAAACTTTTTTTTTTTTTTTTTTTTTTTTTTGGTTTGGTGTCAAACTTACTTTTTAAGTCCAACTTTCTGGATATTGACAGCAGTGAGGATGAAGGACAAGAATGATAATGGTGAGGAAGACCATAATTATGGTGGTGATTATTTACACTTGCAAGATGAGAGCAGGAATTTCCAGAAAGTAAATCCTAGGCCAATGGTTCTTAGCCTTTCTAATGCTGTGAGCCTTTAATACAGTTCCTCATGTGGTGAAGACCCCGCCCACAAAATTATTTCATTGCTGCTTTGTAACTGTAATTTTGCTACTGTTATGAATTTTAATGTAAATACAAATAGGTCATGACTCATAGATTGAGAACCACCCCTC
>NC_067158.1:35788410-35898410 GCF_903995435.1 Acomys russatus | reverse complement strand
TCTTAGTAGTATCTGAACGAAACCAAGAAACTGAAAGCAATGTTTTCAGTTGAAGAAATCAACAAGGAATGGTTAAGGATGTTATTTAGAAATATTGAAGAATAGCTAAAAGGCTTGAAAAATTTCACTAATGGGAACGGGGGCAGGGAGCACTATTTTTCCTTTAAAATTGTGTACAGGCATCATTTCTGTTAAAACTACATTAAAATAAGTCACAGACGCGCACACACAAATTTATAATTTGTGATTAGTGTCACCTAGAATGAAATGTTGCCACACTGGAGGGTGTGATTTAGGGCATAAAAGGAAGCACTGAGATTATCAAAGGTTTTATTTCAAACTGTACAACTGCTGGCAAAAGTTTGATTAATGACACCATTCTTATATTTGTAATCCCAAAGCATAAATATGTTATAAGACAAGAGGAAGGCTGCAAAACAACCAAACTATTACATGACAGTCAAGGCATTTGCAAAAAATAAAAAGGTTTTGATGCAATCACAGGTCACCATTTGCACCATTTCCGAGGTAAATGAATCACTTAGTGCCAAGGGCCCTGGGAGGCTGCAAACTTTCTTACCTAAAATGTGATCATGACTTAAGAATATACATGTGACCTATTTGTGACACAGAATGAAAAACGGTGGATTAGCCTCAGCAGCACTGAATGGGATAAGAATGGTAACGAGACGCTTTGCTGATGTCAGTGTTCGGAAACACAAGACTACTGCCACAGCCTCTTCATGACCCGCTTTTACTTATAAATGCACCTCACTTTTTAGGAGCTTGTGGCTAAGCAGTGTGCTTAGCAGCTTAATATTATCAAGGCAATGGGAAAAGAAATGAACTGGATTCACCAGAGGAAAAAAATCTGGGAACGCTGAGAGATTAGATTTGGAAGGGTCCTTGAGTGCCCTGTCCTGCAGTAGTCTCACCTTTGTGGGGGAAGGTGAGGCCACGTGATGGTTGTTAATAGTCTAAAGGCCCTCAGTGACTTACAAGTCCTCTCAGATGATGAGCCTGAAACCGAAGTCACAGAAGAAGATGGAGGATAATGTAAAGGAAAGGGCTCAAGCTTTACCCTTCCCCTTGGTATGGATCCCTAGTGTAGAGCGCAAGCCCAGTCTGAGGCAGTGCCCGGTAAAGGAAGACTAACGCAATGAGATTTAATTTTAATTAAGGCAAATTAGACTTTTAACTAGATAAAAGCAAAACACAGAGAGCTCAATCAAGTTTCTCTCACAAGTGAATGGTGATCCAAAGGTGCTCAAAATGTGGCTACTGGGCAAGGGCGGTGCCCAATCAGGAAGGAATGTCTGATGCTGATGACACTGTAATAGGCAAAAAGTCAAACTACCATTCAACTGCCTCTCAATCAGTTTCCCAGACCCTCAAACCAAAGCGTCCAGAGAGTGTTTACCCATAGGCCTTTGGAAACATGTTATATTATTGGTGTTGCCAGATGAGGAGGACAAAAAGAAGAGAGTGTAATAGAGAGTGGGGTGACCCCTGGCATGGCACTGCTCCTCAGAGGATGACCAGCAAGCATGCACCCACTTTCTGTTCTAAGTATAAAGCTTAGGAGATACCTTTGCAATGGAGATGAGATTTGAGACACATTTGAATACAGCTGCTACAGGAAGGAGAATCATTCTTTGAAGGTATAGCCACTGATGGGCTACCCTTACTCCAGTGGATGGCCAAACCCCATGAACATATGGGCAGCACTAATTGGACTTTATATGTTATATATAAAAAAAATAAAAACAAGGCATGAAAGGCGGGGATATGTTGGGGTGCTGTGGGGGGAAGGGAGGGGCAAAGTGGGCATGGATATGATCATATTTGAGTATATGCATGTATGAAACTCAAGAATGATAAAATTTGAAAATAATGGAGGGGGTGACACTTTCCTTTTAGAAATGAGAATGAGAAGAGACTGGAAGTTCAGGCCCAGAGGACATACCATTTGGAGAAGGGGCTGAGATGGAGAAACCCATATGCAGAATGGTAGGAGTGGCTAGAGCTAGAAGGAGAGTTGGGAGGAGCAACTGCATGAGAGCTAGAGGGAGACAGTACTGTGGGCAAGAGCTGTAGTCAGTGTCTGATGGAGCAGCCAAAAGCGAAGACAGTACTGTCCTCTAGAGTTAGTGAAACAAAATCACTTGAGACCATGGGAAGACATCATGAGAAATGCTGTGAGGGCACAAACATAACATGGAGGATGTACACATGTGTACAGTCATGATCGTAGCTGTGTGACATGTGTGATGGGAGGTACTGCTGCTGCTGGCTTGAAGTGTGGGTGGACTTTTTGTCCAGGCATTTTTGGACAAGTGGTTAAGCCTAGCTAAGATTCTGCAGAGGGTTTAGGACCATAATAATCATTCATTGAAAAGTATTGAATTTTTATCACATCCCAGCTACAGTGTTAGGTTCTGGACACACGATTTGAATCAGGCAATTAGCCTAGAATCAAGTGTGGGAAACATAAAAAAGATACTTAGAATACAACCAGCTGCACTTGGCAATGCGTGCACTATTCTAGAAGATAGTCATAGCGTTATTGAAATATTAATGGGTCCTATTTATTTATTCATATATTTCATCACAAACACAATTAAGAATTTCATTCTTCCCAGATAGAGCAGGGTTTTTTTTTTCCAGCCTAGCAATGGAGCTTTTTAGAGAAAAACCACAGTACTATCCTTAGCTAACATCAAGTTTTAAAAATCAGAAGCCGAGTTGTGCCAGAGTTTTCCTTTTGATGTGAGAAGGGATCAGAAAGAACACAGGTGCACTGTATTTGCAATAATTCACAGAGCTAAAAAGAGATGGGGGTAATTGATGCCTAGAGCTGTGGGGAGGTTGTATAAACACTCCCTAACTACCTGTCACCCATTTGTGTCAATATTTATAAGCCAACAGATGCAGTTTCAAAGGATGCCAGCATGCTTATTGGTTAAAGCAACTGGGAGAAGCAGCTTCAATTGTTTGTATTAGCTTTCTCATATTAGTTACATTAGTTACCTTTCTGCTGCTGTGATAGTATGCCCTGACAAAAACAACGGAAAGAAATGGCTTACTTTGGTTTACAGTTCTAGAGTGGCCACAGTCCACCATGAAGGCGGAAGGCATGATAGCCAAAGTGTTGAGTCCAGCAAGATAGTCAGGAAGCAGAGCATTTAGGAAGTATGGCAAAGCTATAAACCCTCAAAGCCCACCTCCTTTAATGTACTTCCTCCAGAAAGGCTCCACCTTCTACCGGCTCTAAAGCCTTCCCAAACAGTGCCACAAGCCATGGACCAAGTAGTCAAATGCATGAGCTTCTAAAGAACATTCAATAATCAAACCATAACAGTGGCGAGAGAGTTTTGTTTGATGTCACCATGTAGTACAATGAGGACAGACAGTTAGGTGTAGGCATAGATGTTGTAGCTATCAGAGAAGCAGAGAAACCAAACCTAGGCTGGAATATGTAGAGGAGAAGGGAAAGGAGCGGGTGCAGGAGAAATGAGGACATGGAATGGAAAGAGCCAGATAGATGTGAGGTGAATTCAACTAGACCCCAAAAGTAAAAATAGACCCAGATGTGTACATCGATATTGTGTGTGTGTGTGTGTGTGTGTGTGTGTGTGTGTGTGTGTGTGTATGTGTACAGAAGAGAGATGTGAAAATGGGTGTCAGGGATGAGATGAGAAAAGAGCTGGAGCATGGTTGAGATCGAAGCTTATGTGGCAAGAGCAGAGCTAGGTTGGGATCAAGAGATCAGCAGAAGCCTGCGTCTGGGGACTATAAAGAGATGACCAGTTGCTCAGATCACTTCAGAGAGCTGAGAGAGAAGGGCAATGATTTAGATAAATAAGGGAGACTTGGTTTTGAAAATGATGTGTGATGCAGAGTTTTGGAGAATAAATACCGTTGTGACTTGATAATCTGTGGCCATGTGGACACCTTTGGTAGATTTCTTCACCTGATGGCCTTCAGATGACTCTGCAATAGTTGTATCTTAAGAAGATGACGTCACTATAAGCAGTCAAGATGCTATTGGTTTCATCTCTGCCTATATGAGGAAAGCACAAGCTATATCCAGATAGTCAACAAATATGGCCACCACTGTGCTTAGTAAATGCATCCTTCTCTCACAAAGATGCTTTGGGTGCTGATACAATGACTCTACCTTACTGGAGAGATTTTTACCTTCATTTTTATTCTCCTAGGAACCGTAACCTATTAAACATGATTAAAACAGGTCTTATCTCAAGTTGAGGCTGGTCTCTGAGATAAAAATCCTATGGACTACATTCTAGAAGGAGGAAAGAATCGTCAGAAAACTGCCTTGCTGGGGTGACTGCTCTGTGCTCAGAGTATGGTCTTAGGACCCATCATTTGCCTGCTTTGTGGTAATCTCTCTCTTTCTGCAAGCATTTTGGGCCATGCACATTTTCCCACTCTTAGAAAGCTGGGAGTTCTTTTTTTTAACAAATTCACAAATAGGTTTCTAATTCCATTCTGCTCCTATCACATCCCAGTAATTCTCACATTATTTCTGGGAGATTAGCAGGCACACAGTTGTAGTGACATAATTAGTATTCACAGGAGATAATAATGTCAAGGGATTTCATTGCTCTTAGAATCTAAATGAAAATATAAGAATAGCAAAAGTTGGATTTGTGATAATTTCTCATCATAAATTGGGTGCTTGTTGAGAAAAAAAAAGAGTGCCATAAATGAGATTGGGTAATACAAACATATTGGATAAATCATTTAAAAGAAAGTAGATTTAGTTTGCTTTTTCCTTAGTTTTAGCTTCCTACCTGTAAGGAAACAGCATTCCAAGTGCGCGCGCGCACACACACACACACACACACACAGATACACACACACACACACAGATACACACACACACACACACACACAGATACACACACACACACACACACACACACACACACACACACACACACACCCGCCATGAAATAGTTAAGCTTGAAAATGTTTCAGGCAATAAAACACTGGCTGAATCTTCCCGACAATGCTCTCCTTCTTAGTCTTTTTTATGACTAATTGAAATGAAAGGCCGGGGAAGCTTAATGTTAAGGAAACACTGTGCACCTTGTGCTGTGATTCTGTGAACGGGAGTTTAGATGGTGGGGGCTTTCTGCCCTGAAATTTTAAGCTAGAGACCTAACTAAAGAATCAATATTTCAATTAGGTGCTGTGGTAGGCTGGTGAGTACTTTTGTGGTAGCTAGAAGATTGCTAGGTATTTTCTTGGGAGGGGTCATTCCTGTGAACTCTTCTTTATTTTCTTTTTTTTAAATCAGAGCTTTCAAAGCCCAGCTGCTTTGTCTGCATTTGAACCACTGAAGGTGACAAAAAGAATCAGAAATGTAAATTATGAGTTCTCTCCTAAAGGCAGCTGCTAACATGCTAACAGCTTGCTCCACCATGGCTGTCAGAGAGGTAACCATAGCGACTATTTTGTAGAGCCCAGGGTCTCTGGCCCTTTGAGTCGGCAGAATCAGTCCCACCACTTTTCACACAATGCTTCCATGTTCATCTGGAGGTATGGTCAGAAAGAAGGCAGTGACACAGTGCGGGTGGATAGAGCTCGGCTAATCACTGAAAGTTCCTATGTTTGACACTCAATCTTCAAATTTATATATTAACAGCATCTGAAGGTGAAATATTTCACAAGTACTTGGGATTAAATGATTTCATGAGAGTAGAACCCCATGATAGCACTAGTGTCTTTATGGGGGAGCAAGAGGCATTGGGGAGGGGGGAAGGTTAACTAGAGTATTTGCTCTGCCTTTCCATGTAGTGCTCTTGATATAAAGGTGTGAGAAGATCCCCACCTGATGCTGGTGTCTTGCTCCAGAACAGTAAAACTATTATTATTTTTTAATAAGTAAACTGGTCTCAGGTGATTTGTTATAGTAACAGAAAGTAGACAAAGACATGATTTGTTTGACCAGAGTAATCCCTTGATCATCTGTTTTACATATTGAGTATTACATGAGATTTGACTTGAAATGCAGTTTTGTTATTTATCAACCACTACAAAATGGCTGATATCAAATCAGTCATCATGGCCTTCCTCAAAGCCATCACTCTCTACTGATCCACTTATAGATTGAGTGCTCTTACTGCCACTCTAGGTCAGAGTACCACTAACAACACTGTCAAAGAGATTCATTACTTCTCTATAGTGGATGTAAACATCTTTTTGTTTTGATCCCAAGTGTGGGATATGAAACTGCCTTGTGTGAGAGCATGTGATATTTGTCCACTGGAAACAGACTTGCGAGAGGGTGCGTGATGATTGTCTGCTAGAAAGGGAACTGCCTCTTGTGGAGGCATGATCTTTGCCAGTTGAAGAACATCCTGTATACACTATGGATGAGTATAAATTGTCTAAATAACAAAGATCAATTACTTTTGCACTGCTTTGAATCACTTGGCTGTTCATCTCTCTGCTTTGAGATGCTTCTAGAGAGATGTTCCAGAGGTGGTTTCTAGGTTTCCACTGTCCCTATTAACCTCCTTTCTAGCCTATATATGGTGGGTAGGTTCGAAGGGAGGTGGAGGCATTAAAGAACTCCAGATAAAGTAGGTTTTAAAAAGATAAAAGCCTACATTTCTTAGCATTTAAAATACTTGAAATAGTTGATATTTGCAAGTCTTTCATCATCAAAACTGTTTTGTTACCATTTCCCCCCCAGTGTAATGAGTCATTTACTCTTTAGATTTTTCCAAGAGGCTTCTGTCCTCTTCATCTGTGTTTCTTCTGACAATTATGGTAGTCAAAATATATGTCACAGAATTAGAAGGATTTGAGAGAGATACCCCAAAATATTTATTCCCATCTGGATTTTTTTTTACCTGACTGTCTGCTCTGTACTTGCTGCTGCCGCCAGTCTTCTGTGAGCTGCTTAATTGTATAAAACATGTTTTTCCTACCAGCTCTTAGAGAGCAAGGGTTACATCCCACTTACTGAGCCATTCCTCTTCTGGTTTTAGAGCACTGCCTGGCAGATTAGAGCTGCCTAACAAGGGCAGTTTGCTAATCTAGAATCAAAAGTTCTGTATCTGAGTCTTTCCCCAGTCATTTCAGTGGCTGTTTGACCTTTGATAAAGAACCTTACTCCTCAGAGCATCTACCTCCTCAAATGTAATTTAGTAAGACTAAAAATGTTACCTCGGGTGACCAAAATATTGGATGAAAACCACAAAATATTGTCAAAAGGCCAAGTAAAGAAATAAACAGATTATTTGAAAGATTCAGTTTAAGGGCTTACCAAGATATTTAGAATTACATCCAAGGATCAAATTAAATTGTGAGAAAGCCACACACTTACTACCTATTGCCCGGCATCTTGTGGAATCTTCTTCATTGAGCTGTTGTTTTTGTTATGCATGGGCACATGTTTGTGTCATGTGCAGAAGCCAGAGGACATCATCAGATGCCATCCTCAGGAATACCATCCACTTCCTTTGATACATGGTGTCTCATTGACCTGGAGCTCACCAACTGGTCTAGGCTGGCTGGCCTAAGATTCTTTCTCCACTCCCACCCCCCGTAACCCAGTATTGGGATTACAAGGGTATACCACCACCCCTGGTTTATTTACATGGGATATGGGGATCAAATCATTTGTTCTTCAATGCATGGCAAGCATTCTACTGATCTATCCATCTTTCTAGCCCTTACCAAATTCTTTTTAATTATACCCTTTCAATTATTTCCATGTATATTGAGATATGCTGCAAGAAAAATTATAAATATCACACCACTCCATTTTCCATATAAATACTGAGAAAAAAGACAGAGCAATTCTTATAACTCCACATTCTCTGAGCATTTAGTACCACAAGCATATTACACGTTCTTAAAGGTATGGTTGGACAGCTGAGAATAATAGAACTGTGATTCCATTTGCCCATTGTGTGCTGAGAACTTCAGAGACAAACAGGCTCAGTTAGAGAAAGTGCAGTTCCTACCAATCCTGAGAATTTCCGCTCTAGATGTCATGTTGGGTTTGCAATACCTGTGTGTTGTATTATATAGTCTTACTTATTCTTTAAAAAATACTCTAATCTCCTAAGGGGTTTCGTAGTCTTGGCAGATAGTTCCTAATTGTTTTATTGACTTACTCTTGGGGTCCATGTCCAATATGAAATAACTAAGTATATAAATGAGATAGCTTGCTATAAATGGACTCTTTGAAACACCTATTGTTTGTGGTTTGAATGGCTAGCACCTGGATCAATTTCTTATGAGCCAGAAAAAAAAAATTGAAATTGACTCTAAAAGGTAGTATACTGTTAGGCTCTGGGATGAAACTTTTGATCGCCATAATATTGATCATCTTGGGTTTGGTAAAATGATTAAGGACATACCTGTTATTCATTGCATGCAGCCAAGAGGGTGCTGCCTCACAGAGAGATGGCAACCTTCTCCCACATTATGAGAGATAGGCGCGAATAGGGTGCTCAAAGTGGGGTACTTCCAGTGGCTGGAAGAAAAAGAATCCTACTGATTCCGAGTATGAGAGATCCAAGTGAACAACCTTTTTCTAGGTAAGTTGGGGACAGAGCAGTGTTAAATTCACAGTATCTTTCCCACCTCTCTCTCTCTCTCTCTCTCTCTCTCTCTCTCTCTCTCTCTCTCTCTCTCTCTCTCACTCTCTCTCTCTCTCTGTGTGTATAAACATTATCTTTCACTTTCAACAGATCTAACAGGCATAATGTACAGGACAGCCTAGAGAATGTTGAAATAGGTTAGAGACTGCATCCTGTCAGCTGTGCTCTGTAAAGAAAATTGAGAACCACAGCTTCTCCAGAAGCCGTTGCCCTGTGTGTGGGATGAGCTCACAGTGAAAACAATAGGGGGGTTATTGTAGACTTAGACCATCTCACAATTCAGAGGTATTGCAATTGGAAAGTGACTTATCATTGAATATAGGACACACCAGAATTTTTCTGGGAATCTTAATAAGCTCAAAAGAGGCTGATAAGAGAGTTTCTAGGCTAAGAAAGAAAATGACAGTGTAGATTCAAATGGAAAGGAGATGTGAAGGGGACATGATTGAATGAAGGGGACCAAGATAGGGAGAGGAATGGCTTGTAAGGAAGCTAACATTCCAATCTGAGGATTAAAATCGATAACTAAGAAAGCATAGGCATTAGCAAATCTGATTATGTAGAGATTAAATGTCAAATGCATTGTGAGAGGACACATATAAAGAGAGAGAAATAATCATTCCTATAGTTAGGGAATAGGTTACTTTATTTTTCTTTTTATTACCTTAAAATTCTTTCTTAAATTTTTTTATTTTTATATATACATTTATATTTATATTATTATACACATATGAAATAAACTAATACAGCAAGAAGAACCACGAAATAATCAGGAATTTTATAAATGTCACATTCATAGTATTTTGGCTATTTGTATTTGGCAACCTTGCAGAAAACATCTTTCCTATCTTGGTGTGTCTAAAATTCTGAATATAAATCAATATCTGTCATATCTCATCTCTATCAAGTTAAAACATCTATTTAAAACATAAAAACATCTTAACCCCTAGACAACTAAGCTTAATTATAAATCTAAACTATCTGGTCTTCAACCCCATCAGAGACTTGAGAAAGAATAAAATTAATTACCTGAGTAAACAGGAAGTGCAGCTTAGTTTCCAAAGTGAAAAACATGACAGAGACAGTTTGCTGCCTGAACAATCACCCAAAAACTCTCTGTAACGTTGGAGGATCATCTTCAGCTTTCTGGCCCAGTATATGGCAGACATATTTGTGAGGCAGGAACTACTGAGGATTTCCTTACCTTGTCTTGGCAGAGTTTAGCTGTCGACTCTGCCTGCATCCAAGCTTGCCCATTTTTAGGCAGAATTCTGTCTGTGGCAGAAAGCAATGACATTTTGCCCAATGGCATAAGGAGGTTCTTTGATGTTCATCATCTTCTTTGAGGCCGGATGTTGCCAGGAGTTAACCTGTCTCATTGTCTTATTGTCAATGAATCTTTAAAATATTACAAAACATCTTTAAATGCCATATTCTGTAGGTCTCTGAGGGTTTTGAAGACCTTCTTTATTTTATCTTAGAATCATATCTGTCTGTTAAACCTAAGATGTATATTCTTGTAATATAAATTGACTAGTAATTTCATGAGCATGATTTGATCAACTAACAGTTGACTTGTATAACTTACTTATCTTAGACAGCCCGCAATAGCACTTTCAAAGTAATGGAGGTAAACCTTGTATTCTACTTGAGTGGTATGGGCACAATACCTCATATTAGAGTAGACATATGTATAATGTGTGTGGAGAATAATCTTAAATTTGAATTCTATACCAAATGTATCAACATTAAGCTTATTTTGCATCAATATACAAAATTCTATACCAGTGAATTAAAAATAACCTTGTGAGTAACAATTAAGGCCTTAAGTTGAGGAGTAGATTCAATAATCTACTTTTTGTTCTATCATCCCTAAATGTTTCTATACTCTCCCTCTTTCTTTTTAACCCCTATTTCTAAACCTAAGAAAGAAAGATAAAGAAAAAGAGAGAGATCCCTGAGTCCAACCTCATTTTCTCTCTGAATAAGACCAATAGTAACTTATAACCAACTCACAGTGAAAGCAAACACCTATACCCAAGAAAGCAACCAAAAACCAACCCAACCCCCCTTAAGAGAAATAGGGCATTGTTCTCTGGCTGACTTGGGATGAGTAATAGCTTTGTAGAGGCCCAAATACAATTGGAGAAAATGGTAAACAAGCTAGGAATAGTATTTGTGGTCCAGTTTCTAAATGTCAAGAAATTCCAGGCTTAATAGAAGTCCTGTGTGGGACAGTCTGAAATGCTGGACCAATTGGGATTGGAAGCTTTCTTTGAAGCTGTCCTGTTCTGATAAGGAACAACAAATGAAGCAAAAATTCTTCTGTAGGGAGATGTATTAGTTTTGTGAGCCAACGTTGTTCATATTATTGTGTTTTTAATATTTTCTATTACCAGGTATCTAATCAACTCTAAATTACTTGGCATATGGGAAACCAGGAAAACCTCCAGTTTTATAGAAAAGAATAATTTAAAACACTTTAAAATCACAGTGACCTAGACACCGGTTCATCTGACAAGGACTTAAGGCAGCTATTGTGAAAGTTGACAGGACAGCAGATACTGATGACATGACTGAAAGGACAGCAGGTCTCAACAGGAAGCTAAGAAGAAACAAAAGAAATATTTACAGCTGTAAAGTCAGTAACAAAGAAAAAAGAATTGACTAGATGGATTCTAGGGGAGGATGGACACGATAGAGAGGATCTTCAGAGAGTTTGAAGACAGATGGGTAGAAATTGTCCCTTGTGCACACTGGTTGGGGAGATGCTCAGAGGTGTTCCGGAGCTTCAGGAAAGTGTGGAGCTAAGCAAGATGGTTGGGCTGAGAATTTTCTCATGTTGAAAAAAAATCCATTTACAGAGTTAAGAAACATAGTAAATGCCAAGCAGGACAAAACAAAGGACTACTATGTTAAAAAAAATCACAATAACATTGATGGCAACAGAGAGAGAAGAAAATGAAAGAAGCCAGATGAAAATGAATGCCTTACTTAGGAAAGAAGTATCCAAGTGAAACCGAGTTCTTCTCATTAGGATCTGTGGAATCCAGGAGGCAGTGACATGGCACTTTTAAAGTTCTTTGAAAAGATATTAAAAAAAAAAAGAATAGGAAAAAAATTCTAAATCAAGTAAAAATATTTTTTCAGCATGAAAGATGCCCTGAGCTCATGGTTGCCTGAGAGAATTCATTCTCTGCTCCTGTTAGGAACTGATAATGAGATTTCTTTAGACAAAAGAAAAGTCATGTAGAGCAAGGGCTGGAACCCTGGGAATAAGGGGAAGATAAAGGCCGTGTGATGGGTTAACCTTTCCTCTGGACCTATTGGAATCATTTGCTGAGTTTAAAGCTAGGTGATCATAACTCTGATACAGCAGTCATTGTCAATAGATTCACTCTGTAACAAATGGGCAGCATCATTCAAAGGAGAGCATAAGTGCCATAGGATGACCGCACGAAACATTGCTTTATGTGTTTTTGTGGTGGGTGTTTATTAGGTGAGATAGGTAGACAGCTTGAGTAAAACAGATTGCAGAATGGGCTTCATGTCATTGGTTGACAGCTTGAATAGAACACAGGTTTGATCCTCTCTGGAGGAAGGGAATGCTGGTACCAGACAATCTTTGGACTAGAATATCTGAGCTTTGTCCCTGATGGGATTCAGGAGTCTTCTAGTTCTGTTCTGCAGTAGGCTACTTGCCTTCAGACTGCAACTGAGAGAACTGTCCTGCTGAGATGTGCTTGTGAGTCTTCATGGTCACATTAGCTAGTCCTCATGGACTCTCTCTCTCTCTCTCTCTCTCTCTCTCTCTCTCTCTCTCTCTCTCCTCTCTCTCTCTCTCTCTCTCTCTCCCCTCTCTCTCTCTCCCCTCCTCCTCGCCCTCTCTCTCTCTCTCTCTCTCTCTCTCTCTTCCCCCAGCCTCTGCCTCTCTGTCTCTCTCTGTCTCTGTCTCTCTGTGTCTGTGTCTTTGCCTCTCTCTGTCTCTCTGTCTCTGTGTCTGTCTCTCTTGTTCTCTCTCTTTCTCTGTGTCTGTGTCTTTGTCTCTCTGTTTCTCTGTCTCTGTCTCGTGTGTGTCTGTGTGTGTCGCGCGCGCACGCATCTGACTGGCTGTGTCTCTCTGTAGAATTCTGAGTTGATCTCTTCCATAGGCACTTGATTGCACACACACACACACACACACACACACACACATACACACACACATACACAAAAATAAAAAATAAAATGAATATTTCTTAAGAAAAAAAAAAAAAAAAAAGAATTCTGAGTTGACACTGATAATGTATAGAATAAGCACATGGTTATATCAAATGATACAGAAAAATGATTCACAGAGTTTAATCCTCACTCAGGCAAAAGCTGTCAAGGTGTGCCTACAGAAGACCAACTGGTGCCAGTATTGTTACTGGTGAGGACTAAATGCTTTGCCTTTAAAGCAGGGATCAGGTAAGAAAGTGCACATTAATCAATACTGGGAGTATTCATCTCAGATTAAGATTAACCTCACCAGTGGAAGAAGGCAAGAAAAACCTGTTGCTCAAATAGACTAGGAAGAAAGAAACAGAATTTTATTTGAGTATGACATGATTTTCTACACAGAATGCACTATAAAGAATATAGGAAATGCTCTTACAATTAATAAGTAAATTCAGCAAGATGATTTATACATAAACTAACACACAGAGCCAATCTCCTTTCTACATACTAACATGAAAAATTTAAACATTTTAAAATAATGCCAGTTAAAATCAATCTGAAGAAAACCAATATACATAGAACGCAGAGACAAGAGAATTAGAAGTTCAAAGCCAGCCTCAGCTATGCAGCAATTTTGAGACAAGCCTCAGCTAAAGGAGGCCTCTATCTCTAAATAAATAGGTAATGTGTTACAGGAGAAGCCCCCTGTTCATATTTTAAACAATTAAAATAAAGGAAAACCAAAGCTAAGAAATAATCACATATTTGGTGTCAGTTGCTATTGCATTTATTTATATTTAAAACAAACTAAATTTAGGACTAAAATGATGCATCAGCTTAAAATGATTATGAAACTACACCCAGAAACTTTTGTCCAGCCCTTATACTCTGAATGAATGTAGGAAAGAAACATTTAAAAAAGTAAGGATTCCAAAACAAGATCAGGAAGTCAGGAATAGTGACTTTAGTAGCTTGGAAACACACACACACACACACACACACACACACACACACACACACACACACACACTTACCAAATCTGAGAATAATAATACTGTATGGCCTAAAAACTAAACTATTTCTAAATAACTCTCTATCTGGCCATGGTAAGAAACCATGGTAAGCTGGCTTGGCTACTGTATTGGGGGCCAGACACCCAGTGCTTTCAAAACGGTGTGCTATTGCACTTGTCCCCTGCCTAGCCTTCCAGCAATTCATCTCTTATGGGAGAGAGTGATGGGCTCATGTTTTCTTAGCTTGTGCCAAAGAATTGGAGATCAGAGAAAGATCAGGTCGAAGGTAAGACCGTGCTAGTGCCAGGTAACCACAGCATCTGAAACCCAAAGCACATCCTGAATTAAGATCTCAACCTTGGAGAAGAATGTCAATTCTGAACATGGCTGTTCTGGCAAGAGATCACATCCAAAGATCTAGGTCTGTGTGATCTGGATGAAATATAAGCATGCCTTTAATCCAGCAGACAGAGACAAACAGATCTGAGTTCAAGGCCATCCTGTTATAGAGCAAGTGTCAGGTAAAGAAAAGTTTAGATCCAGGTGTAGGGATACATGCCTTTAATCCCAAATGAAGGTAAAGTTAGTTTGTAGAAGGAAGCCCCCATGTCTGAGAGTGATGTCTAACTGAGTGGCAGAAAAGGTGACAAATCAGAGAAGATTTGACAGAATAGGATACGCCCAACTTTCATGAGAAGAGAGGGGAAAGAGAAGCTACTTGAGGCAGTTTTTTCAGAGAGAGGAGGCAGTTTTTACCAGGACGGTAATAGAGAGATGGGTTGCAGATGAAGACAGAACAGGCCAGAAAATGAGAAGCAGGAAGCTTAGAACACACTGTTGAGTTAGTTTGAGGGCAATCAGAGCAATTTTGAGCTGAGAGAGAAGCCAGATTAAATAAGTCAGCTGGGAGAAGAGTTTGAGCCAGAAGAGCTGAGTTGAACCAGCCAGCCCAGAGCTCAGAAAGAACAAGGAAGGGTGAGCTTATTAAGCAGTAAGTCTCAGAGGCTAAAACATTCTAGGCCTAGATTAGACTGTATGGAGGCTAGAAGCTTCCAGGACTAAGACTAAGTTAGCAGAAGGAGGAAGTAAGCCTCCCAGACAACAGTTGAGCCAGGAGAATAAGAGTTACTTCTACAGAACCTCTTTTATGTGAATCCTATAATTACAGCACACAGTTACATGCTGGGAACATCTTTCATCCTCTCAAAGGACCACCTTCTACATTTTTTCCACTAGACAAAACTTTTAGTCTTTCAAATTAGTTTATACTTTTCTACCCTTGAGCCTGTGATGAGGAGAGATCCCAATCTTGAGTTATCATTGTGTTATTTCTAAACACAAATAATTTGTTATTTTTTGAGTCACTTCCCTCGTGTTTTTACATCATTTTGGGGGCAAGTTTTAAAACTAAAATATAATCATATAATTTATCCATTTTCTCTCATCCTTTTCACCTTTCTCATGCTCCCTCTTGCTCCCTTTCAAACTCATAGCCTCTTTTTCTTTAATTATATATATTTATTTTATAATATATATTATATGTTATAAAAATAGCATATTACTTTTCTTTAATTAATATTAATTATATGTGTGTGCACATGTGTATATGTCTACGCACACACACACACACACATATATATGCTATGAATGTTTTTAGTATGTATATGATTTCAAGTCTGACAAATGATATTCTATAACCAATTTAAGAGGGCTAATTCTTGGGAAGATTAATTCTCTCTCTCTCTCTCTCTCTCTCTCTCTCTCTCTCTCTCTCTCTCTCTCTCTCTCTCTCTCTGTCTCAACAGTTCTTAGTAGCCTGTAGTTCTTATCTGGAAGTGGGACCCAATGGGGTTTTCCTTTTCTTCATTGTTTGTCTATTTGTGTTGTTATCACTTAGGACTTGTTTGGGAGGCCATACTGTTGAGCTATGATGGGTGTAGCTCCCTCTCATATCTCACAGCAGACTTCCAGGGTCTTTAAACAACCTTTCTGCCTTCTCACCTGAGATGTCCCTGTGCCTTAGGTGTGGGGGTTGTGCTGTGGATGTATCAGTTAAGGCAGAGTACCCCACAATCAGTTGTTCTTTGCATTTCTGTTTCTCTTTAATAACAAGAACTTTCAACAAATCCCTTTTCTGGCCAAATAGCTTTTTCAAATACTTCTGCTTTTATCCTTCTCAACACACACACACACACACACACACACACACACACACACACACACTGATGAAAAAACAACCAGCAATAACCATGCCATAGTCCTGCCTACCTCAAAATCTATTTGACTGGATTGATCAGTCTACCACAGAACTATCTCAAAATGTGAAAGATATAGACAAATTGTTTACATAATTAAACATTTATGACCCTAAGTCTGATTTCAAATACATATTCTTCCCTCCTGATTCCTTATTGGCATCATATTTTCTGCTGCATTTCTGTCAGTATTCTGCTTCCCTGAGCTCCCACTAGCACCACCCACCAGGCTCTTCTTACAACATTCCATGGCTTCTGTTGTCTGCATCCCCAACTTTACTAAATTCCTCCCACAAACCAATTCCAAAGTTCTGCACTACATGGTCAGGTAGTCACAGAAATAGCGGAGTTCTCAGTACCAATTTTCTGGGTTGGCTCCACTGCTGTTGGGGCTTCGTGGCAGTACATCATAGTGATGAGGCTCTGCAGAAGAGCCTCCTTACTGCATAACAACCAGGAAATAGAAGCATGTGCAGTATGTTTTCTTTATCAAACTATTGGTTACCCTGAGGTACAGTTTGCACAAAAAACAAGAAAGAAATGACAAACGAATATAGAAGATACTGTTTTCTGTTTTAGTGATTAATTTTTAGACTGAATGGCCTATGCCCTATCTACTTCCAATGACTTAACCAAAATGTTGTGTTCACATGTTTTAGTTTTGTTTTAAAATACCATTGTGAACTGATAGCTTTGAATATATAGATGTGTTTCGATCCATTGCATTTAATTCTCTTACTCAAGTTAGAATTATCCCTTATTTGGCTGGTAGGAACTTTTTTAAGGGCATCCCACCCTGAGGCTTATCTATCAGATTTCTGCCCCAGAGTAGGAGTGAGCTACGGCTCCTAGAATCCTTAATTCCTGTTAGTGGGTATAGTAATTAGATGCCACAGTAAGCAATGCTGTTTTACAAAGCTGTTTATATAGTCAGAATATTTATCCCCTAGGTTTTGGTATAAGTTAAAATCCTTCTTTCTGCTTTGTCATTTGGCTATGTCACTTTATAATGATTTTAGTCCATACACATTTTGTTTCCATATCAACGTTTAAATTAATTTTAAAATTTTCTTAAAACTCAATTTCAGGGACTAGAGAGATGACTCAGCTATTAATAGTGTATGCATGCAGTAGAGGACCAGAGCTTGATCCTCATGGGTACAATGCATATTCACCTACAGCTCACATGAGATCTGGGTGATCTCATGCCATCTTCTAGCCTCTCCATATACCCTGCATGCATATGCATAAACCCACATTCATATATACATAAAATACAAAATTAAAAATCTTTTTTAAAAAGTCACTTTTAAGATTTTGGTTGAAGTGGATTAATGATTTTTAAAAATTTTTTTATTATTAATTTATTCTTGTTACATCTCAATGGTTATCCAGCCCTTGTGTCCTCCCATTCTTCCCTCCCTCCCCTTTTCCCTTTATTCCCCTCCCCTATGACTGTTCCTGAGGGGGATTACCTCCCCCTGTATATGCTCATAGGGTATCAAGTCTCTTCTCGGTAACCTGCTGTCCTTCCTCTGAGTGCCACCAGATTTAAAAAAAAAAAAAATCATGAGAAAATATTTGTAACCTAGGCTGATGAACCACCCAAAGTAACATTAAGGCTTAAGGAATGGTGTTTTTTGTTTTTTTGGTTTTTTTTTCAAAATAATTTTTAAAATTAATTTATTCTTGTTACATCTCAATGGTTACCCCATCCCTTGTATCCTCCCATTCTTTCCTCCCTCCCATTTTCCCCTTACTCCCCTCCCCGATGACTGTGCCTGAGGGGGACTTCCTCCCCCTTTATATGCTCATAGGGTATCAAGTCTCTTCTTGGTAGTCTGCTATCCTTCCTCTGAGTGCCATGAAGTCTCCCCCTCCAGGGGACATGTCAAATATGAGGCACCAGAGTACGTGAGAAAGTCATACCCCACTCTCCACTCAACTGTGGAGAATGTCCTGTCCATTGGCTATATCTAGGTAGGAGTTTAAAGTTTACCGCCTATATTGTCCTTGGCTGGTGCCATAGTTTGAGCGGGACCCCTGGGCCCAAATCTGCCTATCATAATGTTCTTTTTGTAGGTTTCTAGCACCCTCTGGATCCTTCTACTTTGCTATTCTCTCATGCTTCTCTCATCTAGAGTCCCAATAGGATGTCCTCTCCTCTGTCCCAGTTTCCTGGTACGTGAAGACTTTCATTGGACATACCCCTTGGGCTAGTACGCAGCTATAAGTGAGTATATACCATTTGAGTCTTTCTGCTTCTGGGTTAACTCACTCATTATGATCATTTCCAGCTCAATCTATTTGTCCACAAATTTTGGAAATTCCTTGTTTTTAATAGCTGAGTAGTATTCCATAGTATAAATGTACCACAGTTTCTTTATCCATTCTTCTACCAATGGACACTTAGGCTGTTTCCATGATCTGGCTATTATGAATAAGGCTGCTATGAACATGGTTGAGCAAATTTTCTTGTTCTGTGCTGGAGCATCTTCTGGGTATATTCCAAGGAGTGGAATAGCTGGGTCTTGCCGAAGCCCTATTCCCATTTTTCTGAGATAGCACCAGATAGATTTCCAAAGTGGCTGTACTAGTTTGCATTCCCACCAGCAATGAAGGAGTGTTCCTCTCTCCCCACATTCTCGCCAGCATGTGGTGTCGCTTGAATTTTTTATCTTAGCCATTCTGATGGGTGTAAGATGGAATCTCAGAGTTGTTTTGATTTGCATTTCCCTGATGACTAAGGAGGTTGAGCATTTCTTTAAGTGTTTCTCAGCCATTTGATACTCCTCTGTTGAGAATTCTCTGTTTAGTTCCAAGCCCCATTTCTCAATTGGGTTATTTGGTTTGGTGGTGTTTAATTTCTTGAGTTCTTTATATATTTTGGATATTAGACCTTTGTCAGATGTAGGGTTGGTGAAGATCTTTTCCCAGTCTGTAGGCTGTTGCTTTGTTCTCTTGACAGTGTCTCCTGCCTTACAGAAGCCTCATGAGGTCCCATTTATTAATTGTTGACATTAAGGCCTGGGCCATTGGTGTTCAGGAAGTTGTCTCCTGTGCCAATATGTTCCAGGCTCTTCCCCACTTTTTCTTTTATCTGACTTAGTGTCTCTGGTTTTATGTTGTGGTCTTTGATCTACTTGGATTTGAGTTTTGTTCAAGGTGACAAATATGGGTCCAGTTGCATTTTTTTTTACACATAGACCTCCAGTTAGATCAGCACCATTTGTTGAAGATGCTATCCTTTTTCCATTGAATGGATTTGGCTTCTTTGTCAAAAATCAAGTGACCATATGTGTGTGGATTCATATCTGGGTCTTCGATTCGATTCCACTGATCAACCAGCCTGTTGCTGTGCCAGTACCATGCTGTTTTAATTACTATTGCTTTATAGTACAGTTTGAGATCAGGTATGGAGATTCCTCCGGAGGATCTTTTATTGTACAAGATTGTTTTAGCTATTCTGGGTTTTTTGTTTTTCCATATGAAGTCCAGAATTGAACTTTCAATGTCTTTAAAAAATTGTGTAGGTATTTTGGTAGGGACTGCATTGAATCTGTAGATTGCTTTTGGTAAGATGGTCATTTTTACTATGTTAATTCTCCTGATCCATGAGCAAGGAAGATCAAGGAATGGTGTTTTTTAAGTGAAAAAGCCAGTTGAGAACTGAGCTGGGTGTCTCTGGAGAAGGTGTTCCTTGAGCCTTATGGAAATAGATATCTTTTCTTGTCCCAGGTGATATTTGCCTGGAAGTGACACAGAACAATGCCACTGCTGTTTTAAAACCATGACAGGGCTTGGTGGCATGCCGAGTCTAGCAGAAGAGAAGGCTAGACTCTTTGATTCCTTGATGAGGCAGTGGCATGCCTAAACTGCCAACCTTGGAAGAAACTGTGTCCAAGCTTACAGCTATGAGATGAAAAACGCCCCCATCTTACAAACCACTGCTGTTCCGTACTGAAAATATGTCAATTGACACATTAGCTCCTCTCAGGAGATGAACAGAGGAGCCAGATGAACCCATAATTAGGCCTAAATAATTGTTATTAATGAGACTAAAATTAAGTAGAAATTATTTCCAAATCACAAGGAGCATATTGCTTAAGAAAAAAAGAAGAAGAAATCTGGAACAAGTGACGTTCCAGGTGTTGTGAAGAAATCCAGGGAGACTGGATGGTTCAGAGACAAAGTAAATCTGCGCTGAAGACTTTGCCCATGGCGTAGGATCACTAGGGGGAATGCATATCAGTAGTCCTCAGCCCTGGCTCAGGATTAACAGAAAGCTTCATTAAGTGTTGACATTTGGGCCACCTTATACCTAATATCTAGCTGGTCCTGGTTAACCCACTCACTCTTTTAAGTATACCTGACTGTGCATTATTTTATAGCATGTTTAATAACTTCGTAAGTTACCAGAAGACTGGCAGTGTAATAGTGGTATAATCACTCACACTTGACTTAAGGTCAATGACAGCGACTGAGGTTCAGGGAGACCTTTATTTTGAGCAGTGTGTATGTGTTGTTCTGTAATATTTGGGATGTATGTATACTAATCCAAATGACTTTGAAATTGTCTTTAACGGAGCCTGTCTGGTTGACAGGAAGACCAGTGTTTGCTAATAGGGGATTGTTTTCATTGCCCTTCTTGAGAACATGGGCAGGTTTAGCATTTCTTTTTTTTGTTTTGTTTTTTTTTTTTGTTTTTTGTTTTTTTCCTTTTTTTCTTTTTTTTTTTTTATTAATTTATTCTTGTTACATCTCAATGTTTATCCCATCCCTTGTATCCTCCCATTCCTCCCCCCCCCCATTTTCCCATTATTCCCCTCCCCTATGACTGTTCCTGAGGGGGATTATGTCCCCCTATATATTCTCATAGGGTATCAAGTCTCTTCTTGGCTACTTGCTGTCCTTCCTCTGAGTGCCACCAGGTCTCCCCCTCCAGGAGACATGGTCAAATGTGAGGCACCAGAGTACGTGAAAAGGCGTATCACACTCTCCACTCAACTGTGGAGAATATTCTGACTAGTACAGCCACTTTGGAAATCTATCTGGTGCTATCTCAGAAAAATGGGAATAGGGCTTCCTCAAGACCCAGCTATTCCACTCCTTGGAATATACCCAGAAGATGCTCCAGCACACAACAAGAAAATTTGCTCAACCATGTTCATAGCAGCCTTATTCATAATAGCCAGAACATGGAAACAGCCTAAGTGTCCCTCAGTAGAAGAGTGGATAAAGAAACTGTGGTACATATACACTATGGAATACTACTCAGCTATTAAAAACAAGGAATTCCCGAAATTTGTGGATAAATGGATTGAGCTAGAAATGATCATAATGAGTGAGTTAACCCAGAAGCAGAAAGACTCAAAAGGTTTAGCATTTCTATAGAGGATGTCCATCCCACCGCAATGTGAGAGAGTCTGCCTCCTTCCTTTCTGGTCTGTAATCACTGCTGGAACACCCTGTAACAGAATCTCTTTCATGCCATGGTGTTGTCTCTCCATTGCTGAACATGAGCTATGTAGCCTTTTGGAGGAAAGCATCCCTTCTTTCTTAGGGTACCTTAAGCCTTTTATCTTTAGTGTCATGCCTTCAGAAGCCCAATACCTCAAATCCATCCATCTGCCTGACGTAAAACTCAAATGAGCTTGGGATTTGTCACAAGATGTAGCAGATTTTGCTCTATAAACGACTACCCCAAATCTTAGTGATTCCAAACAACCACCAGTCGTGATTGTTCCTGAGCCAAAGAACTTGTTAGTTTGCTGGACCAGCCTAGGATAGGTGGTTTGCAGCTGGGATCTGGTTAGTCTGGGATAGCCTCAGTTAGCTAGAGTCCCCTCTCTGTGATCCCTCATCTTCCAGCAGAATGACTTGGGCTTGCTCATTCCATGATGTTATGTTTCAAAAGCAAGAAGACAACCACACAGGGCTTTTGGGGCTTAGGCTTGGAGCTGGTATAATGCCATTCTGAGCAAAAGCCGCAGTGTCAGCCTGGATTCACACTCTGGGAACACAAATCCCTCTCCGTGGTGGGAAGTCTGCAAAGAGTCATTGGGAAAGCACATGGATGTAGTGATAAATTATTACATAAATTTGGGCTGGAGATATGGCTCAGCTGGTAAGAACTTGTTGCTCTTCCAGAGGCCCATAGTTCAGTGCCCAGTACCTGTATTGGGTATCCACTTATAAACTCAGGACTGAGGCCCTTGGTACCCACACCTGGCCTTTATGGGCACCATACACACATGTGACAGACACCACTTACAAGACTTCTACACACATGCCAATAAATAAAAACAAGTAGTTAAAAATTATCGTTATATATTGATTGTGTGTGCATATGAGTGTGCATGCATATATGTGTATATGTGTGTTTGTATGTGTAAATGTGTGTAGACATACATGCAACAGAATGAGCGTGGAGGTCAGAAAACAACTTGCAGGAGCCAGTCTGTTCTCTCCTCCCACAGTATGGGTCCTTGCGATTGACATCAGGTCACGGATTTAGCAACAATTGCCTTTATCTCCTGAATCTACTTGACAGCCCGAGGATGCACTTCTTCAACATGAGCTGCTTCATTAAGAACAAAGTCTGGTTTCCTTACTAGGAGGTCTTCATATCCTTGTAGAGAGCTGCCTATCTTCTCTCTCTCTCTCTCTCTCTCTCTCTCTCTCTCTCTCTCTCTCTCTCTCTCTCTCTCTCACTCTCTCAGTCTCTCTCTCTCTCTCTCTCTCTCTCTCTCTCTCTCACTCTCTCAGTCTCTCTCTCTCTCTCTCTCTCTCTCTCTCTCTCTCTCTCTCTCACACACACACACACACACACACGCACACACACACACGCTGATACATTGTTCCCAAGGGCGGTTTAGTACACTACAAAATTGGTTTCTCGAACATGGAACTGAAGTCTGCTGTCCTTTCGCTCAGCTACCCACCCTACCACACTACAGATTTTGAAATACTGACTTTCTTTAGCTTCAGCTACTTTTCATCATAGTGATAAATTTCTGTCAGCAACAGAAAACTTAGCCCATTGACCCTTTAAAATAAATATTTATAAGTTCCATTTTCAGGAAAAGTTTTTTCTCAATGTCTATTGGTTTGTATTATCTACAGCTCAATGTATTCTGCAGGTAGTTTAACATTAACATTTCCAGCAAATAATCCCTGGCTTAACTATACATTTCTAGTGGGGCTGTGAGATCATTCATGTAAATGAAGAGCCTTGACTCCTTGGCAGCCCTTTCTTATTTCAGTGAAAAGGGAGACTTTCATTAGGGCAGAGTTTTCATTTTGCAGAGCTTATTGCATTACGACTGTTGCATTGCTGGAGAGTAGATGACTATCTATTTTTGTACATTAAGATCCACATTCCATGGATGCTCGCTGCCTCCTTGAAACTAACGATGCCATTAATAGGTTCCTGCAGTGCACAGCTCACTGTGGAAAGCGCGAGTAAGGCAGCAGTCTTTAATTTGCTGGGGAACCGAACACCTTTATGCAACTATTATTTCTGGGAGCAACCTTTACCTTCCTGCCTGATCTATTTGCACAATACGACGAATACTACAAGTTTACATGACCAGAGGCTGGAAATCACACCTCGTTTCTGAAATATCTCCGGCAGGCTGGCTGCAAATGTAATTCTTATTGCACTGAACCTGAAGGCTTGTTAATAATTTCAAATTTTATTGCATGTATATTGATTAAGTATAATTAATATGCTTATATAAAAAATTGCTAATTTGACCACATTGCCCAGGAATCTGTGATTATTTGCTCACATTCTAGGTTGAAGCTCATATTTAGTGATTTAGTGGTAGCTGAATGACACATAAATAAACATCAGAGTGGTTTGAACCCAATTTCAAGGAGAGCATACATCTCCTAAGCAACATTTTCTGCCTTTAAATGCTCAGATATGCCTATCTAACAGCACAATCCTTGGGTGAAGCTAGGGGTTGAGTATGCAAATTGTGAAGCACTCTTGCCTTCTTAATGACAAAAGTCTTAACACACTGGAAAGATTTAAGCTGCCAATAAAACATATAATTTTAGCCCATGCTGAATCATAGTTTGCACATGAGGGGCAATTCCGAGAGGAAGAGGAAGAAAAAAAAAAAAAAAAAAAGGAAAAATTTGCAGTTACGTTGAAATTAATTTATTTTGTTTAAAATAGCATAAGGTAAAAAAGAAGCTTAATGTTACTTTTTGGCTACTAAGCCACTAATATAAGAGGATTAGGAGAAGGAGCAGTAGAATACGTTATTGTGTCCTTTGGACTTTTACACGTTGAGACCTTGCAGAGTTTACTGAGGTAAAGTGCCTATATATGACACTTTGCTTTGTGAACAAGTGATTTTCTGCATGAAGACTGGCTCATTTCAGACAGGTCTACGTGTGTTACATACAGTCTGAAGTTGACCAGACACTGTACTTGAGTGGAGGCTGCCAGAGATGCATGTGGTGCAGTCTGCACACTCCCTTTCCCATCTCCTGGGCAAGACCGTATTTAACCACTAAGCTCCACTTGTGAGGGTCGAATGAGGCTGAGGATGTTTCTTCGCTGTGTCCATGAAAAAGGCAACGAGCAAGGGCTACGGGGCCAGAAATGTCAGCACATCAGGGGCACCTTCTCCTTGACATACAAACGTAATAAAGATAATGGAAGTAAAAGGAGAATTCTCAACCCCTTTACTATCCATGCTCATATAATCATGTGTCTCTGAAGCATGCAAAACTTCCTCGCCAGTAGCAGGAGTGTTGCACTTTGAGAAACACTAACAGGAAGTGGGCCCCTGCACACTGAGAGCCCATCACTTATCTGATTTAAAGCTCTGAAAGATGGAGATTCCCATGGCGATCGACACCTCCCTTTCACAGCTGGTAGGTACCAGAGTTCCTTCTCTACCTCAACCCTGCCTGCTGTTTTGAAAGCTCATGTTCTATTAGCTGAGCCTCGCTGGGGAACAGAACAGCTGTTCACCATCTTTCCGGAAGTCCCGCTCTCGTGTGGAAGATTGTTAGTGAGCCACATTTTGGTCTTCATTTTCCCAAACCAAATTATAGCAGATCTGTTACTTAGCCCGTTTCCATCTCTCTCTCTCTCTCTCTCTCTCTCTCTCTCTCTCTCTCTCTCTCTCTCTCTCTCTCTCGCTCTCTCTCTCTCTCCTCCCTCCCTCTCTCTCTCTCTCCTTCTGATTTCCAACAAGGTCTATGTGCACCTGTAAGCTTCTTGAACAGTATTTATGTTGAAGTTGGGATGTTAATGCTTTCTTTTAGAGGTCTAATGTCTTGCATCTTTTATTCTGAAGGGCATTCCCTATGAGACTCACCAAAGTAGATGTTAAGCAGTAAGTGCTTTCACAGGACCAGTATTTGACTTGCTGTCTTCTGTTGCCATTCCCTTCTTGAAGTTTGGGATCAGGATACCAAGCAGGGATATCTGAGATTGGATGTGGCTTGCAGCCTTTCACTCTTCTGACTGATGGCAGTATGACTGTCCCCGGGAGCTGGCAGAAACTGCAGCTGGTGTGTCTCCACTGAGGTCCACTGAGTCAGACTGTTGGAGTGGGGCCTCTGAATCCATGTTTTAGCAATCTCTGTAGGATGAAGATTTAAGGAGGCCCTATATAATGTTTTAAGCAGTTTTGCATATGGCTTTGACTGTTAAGAAGAGATGATTTCACATAACAATACAACTTTCCAGCTTCTTTCTCTTCACATTCCTACCGTCTGGAAGTAATTTCCAGACTCCTCCCCACTGCTGGAATTGAGCTTGTCAAGGTCCCAGCGATTGTATCTGAATAGAATTCCATGTATGTATTGCTGCTTTTCCTACTGTGGGCGTCAGTGAAAGACATTGGTGAATATACAGTGCTTCTTGTGCATAGATGACTGTCAAAAGTGAAGTAGAAGCGAGACCCAGAAGGTCACATGACTCCATGAGACTGGAAAAGATGAGTTTTGAGTGGAAGCGATGTGGCTTGCTTTAACTTCCTACACTGTTTTCTTAGCTCTGCGACTATCTGAAACGGTGACTCTGCTGACTCCGGATTCTCTACATATTTGGTTTGCGTCTCCAGAATCCCTCTGTGATCTGCAGAGCACCTCTCTGACCTCGGATTTCAGTTCACACTCCCCTACCTAGTTAGCTCCTGGGCCCTTCTTTCCTTCAGCCTACCTTTACCCTTTGCTATTTCAACTTCTATGTGGCATTCATGCCTAAAATGACTTTTCAGCTGATTATCAAGCATGTATGTTGCTTTTAGTTTAGCATGCTGATTTATTTATTCTGTTGCATGGATTGGGAAAATGGGACAGATCAGTCCAACTTGGAGCATGGATATACTGGATTGTTGTAGAATTAAGTAAGACATATATAGTAAGAAAGGTCCTACGACAGCATCTGACATGTAGTTTATACCTCACATCAGTGTTTTTTATGAATCAAAGTTTATTGTGGTTTTTATTTGACAATAATGTTAATTATGAGCTTAGCGCCTACATTAGGGCACAGTTGTTCTAGCTAGATGCCAAAGATGAACAAAGATGAGGGGAGAATCATGCATCTTAATATTTACCTCCACAGCTTATGGGAAAATAATGCTCTGGGATCATGGTGGGAGGGGCTTCTGAAAGACTTCCAATGGGTTGCATGTGGAGAGAGTGGTTTAGCTGCAGGGTCAAGGCTGAGCAAAGCTGTGCTCTATGCAGAAGATAAATGAAGGTCAGCATTGCATAGCAATACTCAAGAACATAGTGTACTCTATATAATTGTTCCCTGAATCTTGATAGATTCCATGTTCCTGGAATAGAGGGAATGTGGAAAGACTAAGAAATATGAGGTTGGAAAGGTAAATGAATGTCAAGCATGAACTTGTCCAAACAAGTCAAGTTTAGACATAATAGTAGGTCTGTGATTGTCATCTATAAAGGTCACTCTGACACCCAAGTAACGAGGAAGAAATTTCAATTAATTTACACCCTACTGATTATAGGAGAGAAGAATTTTACAGATGGTGGACAAGAGTTTTACTACAAGTGGGGGAACATTTTTCCTCTTGCATCCCAGTGACGTCAAGATTTCTGTATCAGACTTTCAGCCAAGTTAATACAAAGTTTGTGATTGAAACTAAAAATTGCCATAGTGGCAGTAGTTACTGTTGCCTTGGCAACACAGACAAAGGTCCAATAGAGGATTCTGGGAAGCAGGAGAAGCTGTAGGTAAATTACCATTTGGTCTACTTTGGGCTGTAAGTTAACACCACAGAAAAGCACCACTTGGCATTTCCTGACTTAGGAGTGCTTTAATTTGCCCCCTTTGGCAAGTATTCCCATGGGCTTTGCTCTGGGTTGACTCTTTCTGAGGCAGATGTGTGAGTCAATGGGCTTTGACAGGCCTTCTAGGGAAAAAAAAAATCTTAACCCCACCACTCCAACTCTAAGTGATAATTTTTTTCTTTCTGGTTAACATGTTATTTCCAGAAAAGTCTGTCAAGGTATAGCTACCTAGCTGCAAGACTGGAGCGGTATGACGTCCAAAGCAAACAGCAGAGAATAACACATATAACAGAAGAGAGGAAGCACTAAGTCCAAAGACAGTCTGAATTCTAACCCTCCACTACCTCTGATGCAGCCTTTGGGAAAACCAGGTTTTGTTTTTTTTAAAAAAGCAGTACATTAGTTAGCTATGCTACTCTCATTATCACAAGAATCTCAGTCTCTATTGCACTAACCAAGGACAATACAAGTAGTAAACATCGAACCCCTACTCTGATCTACCCAATGGACAGGATATTCTCCACAGTTATGTGGAGAGTGGTAGCTGACTCTGACATGAACTCTGGTGCCCCATATTTGACCACCTCCCCTTGGTGGGGAGGCCTGATGCCACTCAAAGAAAGAATAAGCAGGCTACCAAGATGAGACTTGATAGCCTATGACCATATTATGGGGGAGAAAGTCCCCCTCGGTCTTAGACCTAGGGGAGGGGAGTAGTGTAAAAGCGGGAGGGAGGGAGGAACAAGAGGATACAAGTGATGGGATAACAGCTGAGTTGTAATCTGAATAAATTAATTAAAAAAAAAAAAGAATCTGAATTTCATCATCTAAACAGGGACTAATAATATATGTCCTTCACTGGGCAGTTATGAGGGTTAAGTCACATAGAAAAATAGTTTTGCAAACTACAAAGTGCTATACAAAATACATAAATCCTTTTACGATATAGGTGGGCTTTTGATTGGAGAAAGGGACGTCACAATTACTACAGCAATAGAAATAAGACTGTGCCAGAGGTGCCAGGAGAAACAGAGGCCCCATGAGAACACAGCATGATGCCAAACTCATCTCCATGGACCCCTGAGCCACTTTCTCTTTCTGATGCTCACTCTGAATGATTTGCCACCCACCTTACAGATGCTGCTGCTTCATATGTGTGCTCCACAAAAATTGTTCTCTCTACCTGCATCTTTCCATCCTTACAAATTATACTTTGTCTTCTTTCATGATCCACCTAGACTAATGAGATGCTTTGCTACAGCCACAGAGAGAACAGCACCTTTATGATATTTGTTCTATCACAGGGCAGTTATCTGTTATTAGGATGTCCTTTTTATCTTACATGGTGGTATGACTGACCTGTCTTCTCATGTTCCCTCCATCAAACTTCATATTTTATTAGTATGATAGTTTTTTTTTTTTTTTTTTTTTTTTTGTCAATTTGACACAAACTGGATCATTCTGGAAGAGGGACCCTCAACTGAAAAAAATATCACCATAAAGTTGGTTTGTAGGCATGCCTGTGGGCCATTTTGTGCATTAGTGATTGAAAGGAGGCCCAGCCCACTGTGGGCAGTGCTACCACTGACAAGTGCTCCTAAGTTGTATAAGAAAGCAAAGTGAGCAAACCACAAGGAGCCAACCAGTAAGTAAGTAAGTAAGGCTATTCCTCCATGGCCTCTGCTTCAGTTCCTGCCTCAGGCTCCCACCTTGAGTTTCTACCCTGAATTCTTTTCATGGTTGACTGTTATTTGTAAGACGAAACAAACAAACCCTTTTCTTTCCGAGTTGCTTTGATCATGGTATTTATTTACAGCGATAGGAAGACAACTGTGACAATCAGGAATCCATTTTGAGGCCAGTGTTATTGTGTTTGGGGGAAAAGGAGCCTCTAAGAAGATAATTAAGTTTCTGTGAGATTAGAAGAACAGGGCCTTAGTCTGCTGGGGTAATTGGTATCCCAAAGGAAGAGGAGAGCCAAAAGAGTACAGGCTAAGAGGAACAAACATGCAGAGGTGATCATCTACGATCATCTACTCCCTATGACATCACTAGACCTCCTGGCACCTTGCTCTTGGACTCACCTCCAGAATGATAAGAAAATAAATTTCTGTTACTTAAGCTACCTGGTCTATAGTATTTTATTATGTCAAGCTAAAAAAAATCAAAATATAGATGGCAAGCATCTGCAGGCAATCACTATATTATAATAGTTTTTGAACCATCAGAGACTGGAAAATGATACAAATAAATAACCCAATCTTGGATGAATGAATGTGGAACACCCAGGCTCAGATGGTCACTTACAGAGCTAGATGCTAAAAATTGCTGTTTACTTGGCACTGACCATGACCATGGAGACTTGGAGATAGAAGGAACTTGTGTTTGAGTCATAAGAAAGTCAGAGTAGGTAGAAATAGAATCATATTAGTCCAACCAAGGGCCATGGGCATATGCTCAGGCTGGCTTCTGAATAGATGTCAAGGAAATTCAGTCTGACAGGAGCCTGGTTGGTAACAATTGCTTATATCATCCAAAGCCCCATCAACTACAAGGGTAAGGGCTTTAAGCCTGGTACTCTGTATGGTCTCAATCTATATACCAGCATACAGCATTAAATAGAAAGAATAGTGGATATTTTTCTCTGCTTGTCAAAGGAAATGAATGTATCTTCTTCACTTTTGTCTCCATCCAGCACCTAGAATAAGACTTGTAGGTAGTCAATACATACTCCTCTAATGAGTAGAATAGGATGAAAAAAAGGGTAACCAACATCTGTAACATTTGTTTGTTAAGGGTTCCTTAGTGACTAAGAACTACTCAAAACAGGACTCAATTGTAGGTAGCTGTATTGGTTTTATAAGGCAACAGTAACTACCAGAAATGTAAAGGCTGAAAACAGTAAGCATTTATTTCCATAAGTCCTCCCTTTTCTCTTCAATATTTAGTGGCTCTAGGTATTTCTTGATATGGTGGTTTGAATAAAATTGCACCCTCTCCATGGACTCATGTACTTGAATGCTTGGTCCCCAGTTGGTGGAACTGTTTAGTAAGGATTAGTAGGTATGGCATTGTTGAAGGAGTTGTGTTATTTGGGGTGGGCTTTTGGGTTTTAAAATCTCATGGTATTTCAGTATCCTCCCTCTTTCTTTCTCCCCCCTCTCTGCCTTATGTTTATAGATCAGATGTAAGCTCTCAGCTATTGCTGCAGTGACATGTCATCCTCCCCACCATGAAGGTCACCCTCTCCATTCTCTGAAACTATAAGCAAGCTTCCTATTTAAATGTTCTCTTTTCTTCTTTGTTTTTTTTTTTTTCCTGAGATAGAGTTTCTCTTGTAGTCCTGGTTGTCCTGGACTCGCTTTGTAGATCAGGCTGGTCTCGGACTCACAGAGATCCCCCTGCCTCTGCTTCGTGAGTGCTGGGGTTAAAGGTGTGCACTCTTTTCTAAGTTTCTGTGGTCATGCTGCTTTGTCACAGCAATAGAAAGTAAGCACTTGGCTTGTGGCTGCCACACTTTCACACAGCCTTGACTTTCTATGTTTTCTTCTATCTGACTTCTGCGTTCTTTTCTTATTAGCTTATATACTTGTCTTTAGGTCTAAGGTTCAATGTGATCAAAGATGATCTAATCTCAATACTCTTAACTTTATAAATACTCTTTTCCAAAAAAAAAAACAAAGCCAAAGATAAATAAATAAATACTCTTTTCCAAGTAAGGGCACAGTCTCAGATTCTTCATTAGCATCCTTTGGGGGACCACTGTTCATCTCATAACGGTACCAGGACAAAATCTGTTCCCAGAGACTAGGCTAGAGGCATCGTTGGCAGAACTTGGGTGTAAAATGAAATCTTTGTCTAATGAGTTGGTCATGGTCACAGAGTGTGGAAGGAGAAAAGAAAAACAGTGCAGAGCACAGCTTGAGTTGATGCTAAATCTGTAGCCGCTGATGTAAGTTCCTCACTTTGAAGAGAGAACTCAGGCATGAAGACCAGTAGTAGTGTGTCGGAAAGACAATAAAACCGTCTTTAAAACCTTGCTCATAAGTATAGGGAGTGGCAGTACCCAGTTTTTAAGACAGTAAAAAGAAGTGCACACTCTACAGCAGTCATGGTAAGGATGGATTTGGGAACCCACATATTGACATTTTTCACAAGAAATGTGCATACTCTTTGATTCGGGCATTCTCCCAGGAAGGCAAAGGTCTGGTTCCAACTATTTTCATAACTCTTGGGAAACTATTAATGATTGATATTTCTAACACTAGCCGACTGTTTAAACACATGAGAGTTATTATGTAGTAAATAGACGGAAAGCCAGACTTGCATAAGAAACAAAAAGCAATGCTGCTACAGTGTGCAGGTTGAACTGAAGTGATAATCAGATACTGTGTGAAAAGGAAGATTTTAAAATGCATTCAATATTGTCTAATTTTAGCTAAGACATTTATATTTTGTAAAAAACACAAAGATACATATTCTCAGAAAGAACAATTACAAAAACTGCTAATTCTTATCTCTGGTCTTTTTTGTCATGAGCACATATTATTTATAGCATAAAACACCTTTAAAATGAAAAAAAAAACCCATTGTCTGTGAGATAACTTTTTCTAGACTTTATGCATTAGCTGCTTCTTGTATATTTGGCTAAGCCTGTTGAGCTCCTGTGTAATTTGCATGGTAATTATAAATAATAGCATTTACCCTTACACTAGAATGAAGTGAGAGCTTACGCAAACTCTTTAAGCATTTGCAATGGGCAGGTTCCAGGTTGGCTTGAGGGTTCTCAAGCTCCTTTTGTTTGCCTTGATTCTGTCGGCTGCTGAACCTTTAACATTGTCCACATGCTAGGTCATTGATACCTAGACATCTGACTGCTTCTCACCTTTGGTCTCTTTAAATGGTCTGGAGTCACATTATTATGTGGAAGTGGCATATGAACACTTTAAATGCTGTGCAGCTGTGCAGGCAACAGACTCCGGATCAGCGTGCCTGAGGATGCAAGGTAAAAAAAAAAAAAAAAAAAATGTATCTCTGAGACATTTTGATTTGCATTTCCCTGATGACTAAGGACATTGAGCTTTTTTTGTTTGTTTGTTTGTTTTGTTTTTTTGTTTCTCAGCCATTCGATATTCCTCTATTGAGAATTCTCTGTTTTGCTCTGAATCCCATTTTTTAATTGGGTTATTTGGTTTGGTGGTATTTAATTTCTTGAGTTCTTTATATATTTTTGATATTACCCTTTGTCTGATGTAGAGTTGGTGAAGATCTTTTTCCAGTCTGTAGGCTCACGTTTTGTTCTGTTGACAGTGTCTTTTGCCTTACAGAAGCTTTTCAGTTTTGTGAGGTCCCATTTATTAATTGTTGATATCAGAATCTGAGCTATTGGTGTTCTATTCAGGAAGTTGTCTCCCATGCCAATGAGTTCAAGGCTCTTCCCCATTTTTCTTCTAACAGATTTAGTGTGTCTGATTTTATGCTGAGGTCTTTAATCCATTTGGACTTTAGTTTTGTGCAGAATGATAAATAAGGGTCTATTTGAATTTTTTAACATGTAGACATCCAGTTAGATTACCATTTGTTGAAGATGCTATCTTTTTTCCATTGTATGGTTTTGGCTTCTTTGTCAAAAATGAAGTGCCCAATGCTATGGGTTTATTTCTGGGCCTTCAGCTTGATTCCATTAATCAACCAGTCTATTTCTATGCTAGTACCATGCAGTTTTTATTATTGTTGCTCTATAATACAGCTTGAGATCAGGTATGGAGATTCCTCTGGAAGATATTTTATTGTACAGGATTGTTTTAGCTTTTCTGGGTGTTTTATTTTTCTTTATGAAGTTTAGAGTTACTCTTTCAAGGTCTGTAAAAAATTGTGTAGGTATTTTGATAAGGATTGCATTGAATCTGTAGGTTGCTTTTGATAAGATGGCTATTTCAGAATGGCTAAGGTCAAAACCTCAAGTGACAGAAAATGCCAGTGAAAATGTGGAGAAAGAGGAGTGCAAACTTGTACAACTACTCTGGAAATCAATCTGATGCTTTCTCAGAAAACTGGCAATAGTGCTGCCTCAAGACCCAGCTATATCAACCATTCTTGCTCATATACCTGAAAGATGCTCCACCACACAACAATGACATTTGCTCAACTATGTTCATAGCAGCCTTATTCATAATAGGCAGGATCTGAAAACAACCTGGATGTCCCTCATCTGAAGAATGGATAAAGAAACTGTGGTACATTCACACAATGAAATACTACTCAGCTATTAAAAACAAGGAAATCTTGAAATTTGCAGGCAAATTGATGGAGCTAGAAATGATCATTCTGAGTGAGCTAACCCAGACCCAGACAGATACACATGGTATATACTGACTTTTAAAGTGGATATTAGCCCAACATAGTTATCCTCTGAGAGACTCCACCCAGAATGGAATTGGGACAGGTGCTGGCCTTAGTGTGAGAGTGGTATGGAAGAATGGAAGGACCTAGAGGGCCCAGGAGCCCTACAAGGAGACCATCAAGACCAGCAGATCTGGATGGTGGGAGGGGCAGTGCACAAACTGTTGCACCAACCAAGGATAATGCATGCAGTAAACCTAGACGCCCTCTTCAGATCTAGCCAATGGACAACAGCTCATTCTCCATGGTTGGGGGGGACAATGGAAACTGCCTCTGACATGAACTCTTGTGCCCCCGATTTGATCACTTCCCCTTGGTGGGGTGGTCCCAGCGGCGGGGCCACAGAAAGAAAAGAGAAGCAGGTTAACCAGATGAGACCTGATAGACTGTGGTCATATAGTGGGGGAGGAGGACCCCTTCTGCCAGAGGTCCAGAGTAAAAAAATAGGGCAAAAGAGAGAGAGAGAGAGAGAGAGAGAGAGAGAGAGAGAGAGAGAGAGAGAGAGGGAATGGGAAGATACAAGTGAGGAGATAACAATCTGGATGTAGCTAAATAAATTAAAATTTAAAAAAATATAGCTCTGAGCAATAAATCTCCCTGTGAGTGTCAGATTGTCTTGAAGGCTATTTGAGGGAAAGTTATGGGCTCAGGAATCCAATCTGTTAGCTTCTGCTTGGATTCATGGTATGGAACAATGAATATCCTGTTCAAGGAGAAATCTGTAAGCCATTGAGAGACTTACATTCTTTTAAAAAAATGTAGTTTAGTGTGTGTGTGTGTGTGTTGAGGTACCCACAGAGTCATTAAACCCCAGATCCTTGGGGGTTTTATGCATGGATGCTGGTACTGGGAGCTGGACTGGGGTTCTCAAATAGAGCCTTAAGTGTTCTCAAGCACTGAGCCATCTGTCTAACCCCAGCCATGGATGGAATCCTAACCCTCATTTAGAGAAGCCCAAATAGGCTCAGAAGGGCCAAGGTATGTGTGAATCAAGGGAGAGAGGAGAGTGACTCTCCCAAGACCCCAATATAGCTGGAAGTAACTATGAGTCTTTGGGTTTTTCAGCATTGTATCATGTTGTCCACTCTGTATCCATTTACCCTCTCATAAAGTGATGGTTGCCCCTGCTCCAGCCCAAACTATGAACAGAAAATGGACCCCTTTTTCTCATCAAGAATTGTGAATGTAGGAGTTTGGCTAATAGCCTTTCAAGTTTCTCCATCTGAGACCTTAGTCAGCATGTGTTCCCACCCTAGAGGGGTCCAGTGACCAGAGCAGACCACAGCCTCCCACAGTGTTCAGTGTCCCCACACAAGGTAGGGATAATTCTGGAAGACCTGCATTATATGTTATTAAAGAAAGAAGTCTACTTCACAGTCAACTGTACAGCCAGGTGCTCAGAAGAATCAAAGATTATCTAAGCCTTTGTGTAGGCTGGCTTTTTGCTGCTGTGAGAACATACCTAACAAGGCAACTCCAGAGGGGTGTTTATTTGGCTATGGATCTTAGTGGCCATGGTGAGGTGTAACATCATAGCAGCAGGAAAATATTTTCTCACAACAGACAGGAACCCAAAAGAGTAAGTAGAGGAACCAGCAGGGAGCACAATAAGCATCTCTAATGGATTACTTTATCTAAATATGCTTCACCTCCCACTTTTCACCATCTCCTAATAATGCCATTGATATAATCCATCAAGGGAGCAATTCATTGATTATTAGTGTGTCACTCTGTGCAAGGTTTCGATGACTTGACACAGCTAGCGTCATCTAGGTAGAGGGAACCTTAGTTGAGGGATTGCTTTCATCAGATGACCTGTAAGCAAGTCTGTGGGACATTTTCTTGATAAATGAAGAGGGAGGGACCAGTCCATTGTGGGTGGCACCACCCATGGGCAGGTGGTCCTGGGTTGTATAAGAGAGCAAACTGAGTGAGCCACAAGAACAAGTCATCAAGCAGCCTTCATCCATGGCCTCTGCTTTAGTTCCTGCCTCTGGGTTCCTGCTTGAGCTCCTGCCCTCACTTCCCTTGATGATGGGATATAAGCTGTGAGCAAATTAAACCCTTTCCTCCCCAGGTTGCTTTTGATCCTACTGTTTTAATCACCAAAAAAGAAACAAAATTAGACACAGCCTGTCAATAGCCACCTACCTCCCCTACACTAGTCAACCCGTAGTTAGCAACTCAGCAGGTGAGAGCACATCTCCATCTTCCTGATCTTTCCCGAAAATTCCCATATTGACTTATTTGCATTACAAGGTTTATCTCTAGTCAAAAATATTGATTAGGTCAGAGCTCTCAGAACGCAATCACTTCTCTGAAGCCCGACTCAAGCCTCCAACTTATAAATCCGTGGTGGGCATCTTAGACATTAAGAATCAAATGATGTGTTAGACACATAAAGGGAGTCCATTCTACCTACAGGCAGAAGATATTAAGCATTTGAAAGAGTTAAGCAAAACTCAGTGGAAGCAAAGAAGAAAGAATGGTTCATTTTATTACATGTGTGTGTGTATGTGTGTGTGTGTGTGTGTGTGTGTGTTACACGGTACTCAAATAACTTCTGGTATTCAAAGCTGTAAGCTAGAATATTTAAATATAAACTTGATAGTTACAAGGTTGTGCATATTCATAAAGATGGTTTCTTCTATTACTGTTGAAGAGTTCATGTGTGTGTGTGTGTGTGTGTATGTATGTGTGTGATGCACACAGAACACTAACATAACTGTTAGTGATATCCAACAAAGAGTTGTTCATTAATAATTTCCCACAGTGATTGTTCGAATTATGGTATTCATAATTACACTTAAGTATAAATGATATAGATTAGACGTACAAATAACTTCTTGTACCCAAATCCATAAGTTAGGAATGTTTAAACCCAAACTTGATATTACAAGGTTGTACATATTCATAAAAACTGAGGAAAGTAGAAATTACAGAAGTAATTTTGTGTGTGACCCAATTTCTCTGGGAAAGTGGTGAAATTTTCTATCAAGTGAAGTATAAATTCCCCAGAACCATAGAAATCTAGAGTTCTCAAACGTAAAAATCATGCAGAATAGCCCTTCATTTCACAGATGATTACATATATGAACATCTTTCCTATTGCACTATCATTTTACTGTTTGGTGCCATTTTGAATATTTATCATGTTTATTGATAGACCTAGAAGATGTAAGGTTATTTTTTTTAATTTATTTGTGTTATTTGTAGTTAGTTAAGGCATCTTACTTTTCTCCCATGCCATTTCACCTAATACTCCATCATAGCCCTGCACTCTAGGGTCCAAGGCTAAATACAAGTGCTACTTATCAGTGAAGAATTTAATGAAAAAATCCACCCCTGCTTCAATTACATTAATGGTTTAATAGTGTGTGTTTGTTTGTTTGTTTTGTATGGAGTACCAGTTATCACTACTTACAAATATCTGGCATATTGATCTGCCCCTGTACATAGGATCTTACTTTTGTGGGTAAGGACATAGTACTGGTCAATGATACTTATGTATTCCATATTACATGCTGGGCCCTGTTTTGAGGGCTCTCCTGTAGATTTTCCTACTTAATCTTTACAAGAATCTATGAGGAAAGAATTCTTTGACTCCCATGCTAAAGATGAAGGGAGTGAGGCACAAGGAGACAAAGTAAATTGCCCAAGATCCCAATTCCTTTAGCAGTGCCGCTTGTTCTTTGTGTGGGTGCAATAACCTTCATTCAAAGATACTATTTATATCCTTTTGACTAGAGAATAAATGAAAGAATGTCTATAGTGCTGACAGCATTGCCTCTCCTAGCCTTAACAGACACTGTCACAGTTCCTGTAATAAATTACCAGGATTTTACTGGAATGAAACATGATGAGGTAAAGGCATATGCTCTTACCAAAATCTCCTTTCCTTTAATTCATTGGCTAAACATTTCTAGCCATGACCCTAAAATCATCCCACTCACCAAAACAACAAAACAGCAATAAGCATCTTTGTTTTAGCCTGGGTGGTAGGAGGAAGACTCACTGTGTTCTTGGGAAGACATAAAGTTTCCCTTGCTATGGTCCATAAAGTATCCAGAATAATTCTATGCACAGTCATTAAAGAACTCTATAAAAGGCACTGAATATTGAGACCACTCAAGCAATCTGATTGCTTAATTAAATCTCTAGAAATGCTCGATATGCGCCAATTGAAAATGTGTCACCCATGGAAAGAGCGGTGTGCCTTCTTTTTCTGTCTCCCTTTTCATTTTTAGTTTATAATACCAATAACGACCTCAGCCCTGGCCTTCTCCTGGATACTAATGACTAGCTGGGCTTTATGGCCCTGGACTGCCCCTCAGTGGACTACCAACTCCTCCCAACCTGTCATTCATCCTCTGCAAAACACTTCTCATCTTACCTTGGCTTGCTAAGGAATTGCAATGTTTGTCAAAGCTGGTGGGGATCAGTTGGTGAATAGTGATTTGTGGATTCTTGGAAACCCTGTGACAATATTGACATGGCTGAAGAGGATCTCCTGACTAGTCTCTGAGGTAGTCTTTGATACACTCAGAGTGTACACAAAGAGCTTGCTTCTCTCCTCTCTGAATTTCTGTGTGATATTTTAAAAGTATCTCACAATCATGTTTTCTGATGTTAAAGCTTTGTTCTCTTGTGTTTTGGGATGTGATGTTTTAAAATAAGACAAGATCTCACTCTGTCACCTATACCAGTCTGGGATTCACAGATAGTTCAGGTGAACCTGGAACTCTCAGTAATCCTTCTGCCTCATCCTCCAGAGTACCGGGATTAGACATGAGTCACTATGCCCAGTTTTCGTTTGTTACCTTCTGAAACCAGTATATATATTGGTATATATAAAATACAATATATATATATTGTAATTTAGAATCATTACAAAACATGTTTTGAAGTCAGAGATGACAGTATTATTTTTGTAGAAAATAATTCTGAATGCTGTGCAGTGAAGGCAAGTTAAACTTGTTTGACTGTTGCCGAGCCAGCCTCCTAGTACTGTGGGAAGCATCTGCAAATGGTTCCAATTCTAATTCTGCTTTCTTTGCTTTATAATGTCCAAGAGATAGAAAACCCTTTTGCCTATGGTCATGTTCCCCCCAGCTCCATCCCATGAACACATAACTCTTCAGCTCCTGCCTGCCATGCACTTTCTGTGCACTGTTGTGCTCAGTTGTGCAAAACTGTGTCACTGATGTGAATGACCTCTACTGTAATAATGTAATGATATTTGCGCCTAACATTTGAATTCTGCCTTACAGTGTAGAGTGTGGAGCTAGGGACTTGGCTCAGTTGGTAGAGTGCTGAACCCTGAAGATCTGAATTTGATTCCTAGAATCTGTATAAAAAGGCTTTGGTACAGACAGTCAGGGTAACAATCATCCTGGAGTTGGGGAGGTAGAATCAAGGGAAGCATTCTTAGGGCTCCCTGGACAACCAGTGACCCTCAGGTTTAGTGAGAAACCCTGTCTGAAGAAATAAGGTGGAGAGCAGCAGAGGAAAACACCTGCTGTAGACCTCTTGCCTCCACAGCACATTTGGGAACTTAATATACATGCACATGAATAACACACACACACAGGCATGCAGGCATGCATGCACGCCTGCATGCATGTGCACACACACACACACACACACACACACACACACACACACACACACACACACGATGTTTCCTAGGGCTTATGACTAATCTTGCCATACATAAAATGAAGCTTGCTTCTGGAAAATAGAATGACTTGCCTCAGATCATATATTCAACATAGAAAGGAGATATTCTGCATTTTAAAACTCTAAATGTAGTCTCTTTCTCATGTTTTTAATGTCCCATCTTCCAAAGAGAACTTATTGATTGCTATTTTATCCCTTACATCATTTCTGTCCTGTGTCAGAGCAAGGGGAGGGTCTTAAACAATAGCAGTAGCTACTCTTTACCACGAGCTCTGGGTACCTTCTCAGCCATCGTTTTTTGTAATCTTCACAACGCAATGTAGCAAGAGCTGCTGCTGCATCACAGAAGAGGATGCTGCAGCTCAGCAAGGTCACGTGTGGCCCTGGAGTCCAGGCTGCAACAGAGCTCATGACAATATTTGTGCTCTGGCTATGATATCCTGCCTGTCAGTTCTCTTTGGAAATTTTATGATTTTTTTTCTTGTTGCATAATGTCAGCTATAGAAGATCAAGGAGCTGATGATGAAATATGAGAAAAAATAAGGTTGTTGACCACAAAAAAGATGAAACACCCCCAGTTGGATGATGACTCGAATAGATCTACCATTTGAGATGGTGTGGAATAAATTAGTCACTTCGAATATGACTTGACCTAGCAAGTATTTTTATATTTTTAATATGTCTCAACTGTGACATTAAGGTATTCCACAAAATGAAAGGCAGTTGCTTGGCTGGGTAAATCTCTGTGATATTTGAATACTAGGCAAAAATCATAGTGGACACATCTTAATAAATTCAATGAGCACTGTGGGGCCAGAGAATTCATTTCGCTAATCCATGTCCATTCTTTGGAGTAAGGCAAATCCAAGAAGGCTAGGCAACTTGCTCTAAACCTTAAGCAGCATGTGGTTTCTTTCTTCTTCTGCCAGTGAATTGTTAATGGGTTACATACCAGCTGTGCCCTGGGCACTCTTTTAGGCACTGGGAATCACCTCACACTCCACTGTGGGGCTGACACTAACCTAGGGCTGCCTTCAGAGAGCTCTGGGTCTAACAGCACTAACAGGTCTAACAAAGACTTGTTTTTTCTCAACACCATCCCATAATTAGCTACTCTGGCCTTCATTTGGGAGCTATGCTCCTGTCTGAGCAGCCCACCCTGAGTCCAGGGTGGTCATAATGTAATTATCATGCACTTGATATAACATAGAGGGTGTCATGTACAATTGAGGGTTGGTCTGGTGCTATGTACACAAATGCTAATTACTGACCCCCAAGATCTGGTTGTAGTCCAGAGGTGTACATTCTCCTGTATACCGAATAATGTTGTGTAAACTTTGCTCTCCCGGTTGTCTCTGATTGGTTAATATAGTCACTGACAGCCAATTACTGAGCAGAAGAGAACTAGGCAGAGTAAGGGTTCTCATGAGGCTGGGAGGAGAGAGAAAGAAGAGAGGAGAGGGAAGGAGAGAAAACAGAGAAAGAAAGGACATGGCCTAATGGAGCAGATTCAGCCCAGACAGGACTCATATTGGCAAGTAACTTGGGAAGTGCAGCTGAGAGGTTGCCAGATTAGTTTGGACTAATAGTATAACTCATACCTGCCCAGTTATTGTGCTAAAACTATTTAAATAAATCAATAGGTCTCTGTCTCAATGATTGGGGAACTAGCCGGGTCATAGAAAATCTCCATAGAATTTAATAAATATAACACAAAAATGTATATGCATACAATTCCTACTCAGGGCTTTCTTTTTTGACCTGCTAAGTCAGAATAGAATAAATCAGAGACATTTAAAGTGACCATCACATAAGCCCAGGCTAACCTTGGACATGCATGGGTACATGTGCCAGGTCCCTAAGGTTTTCTTTCTCCTTGGACTTTGACTCCTGTGCAGATCTTCTCCCAGGGTGGCAAAGGTCCCCTGAAGTCTTCAAATCCCTTTCCCCTTTACTTGTCTTCTCTGAGCCCTTCCATGTGCAATTTATTCCATGGCTGAGCCATTGGAGCATCTTGTTCTTCATCTGATGTGAAGGATAGTAGCATGGCCCTTTAAGATCAAAGTCAGGCAAAGTACAGAAGTGATTCAAAGTACACACCATGGAGAAAGGAGGATATCTTGAGAAATAAGACCGTTCTGTCCATTTTCATGTTCTTCATCTATATGATCTTATTACAGAGCCTCGGGAGAACATAAAACATAAACACAAAACCAAAATAAAACCCTAGCACCTTGGAACTCCAGGGTCTGTGGTGATTTGTTTTCTGCCGAGAGTTTCCTCCTGTATCTCCATACTCAGGAGAACTTGGTTGGCCATCAATATTTAAAATGAAAACAAAGTAGTTCTTAAGAACGAAGATCACTTAAAATATAGTGCTACTTGAATGTCAAGAAGCCATTATGTTTAATAGCATTTTTTAAACTATTAAAGTTGAGTGGTTACTTTTTATTTTGCATTTACTCACTCGTGGGAGACATTTATTTAGTCTTGTGTGCTACAAATAGTGATTCTGTTAGTACAGGAGATTCTCTTCTTGAATAATGGTCTCATTTCTATAATATATCTTAGTGAAAGATATTCATATATTATGGAGGAATGAAAATGCACAAACTGTTAAGAGGATGAAAATGCTGTCAAACTTGTGCCCATAAAGCTACAGACTTGTAAAATCAAGAAATGCGATAATTACTTTGAGTTGGCAAGTATGTTATAATTTAATCACCTTAGGGGGGAATTGGCAACGTTAAAAACAAAGAAAGAGATCTTTAAATTATCCTGTTGATAAGTCTCTATACTAGCCCCCCCCCCTTGTGACACAATTTAGAATACAAGAGCTGAAAAGTCTGGAACATAAACCTTTAAATAAAAAAAGAGAGAGAGCATTTCATACACCAGTACATTGTATTTACATAATTTCCATTTTCCCCCAAATCCTTTCTTCTTCTCACTCCCTCTCAGAATCATGCCTTCTTCTTGTGCAATTGTTGCTTCATGGATATTTTCTCTATTTTATTTTTTGAGTCTCTTATCAGATGCACAAAGTTAATTCTATGAGTTCTAAATCAGAGAACACTATAAATTTCAGACTCAAATGACACTATTTTTCTGAGTCTATTTTATTCTGAGTGCAAATCAGAAATATAGAATGCACTGTGAGCAGCTGAGGGCACAGATGTGTGACATGGGGCAAAAAATATGTGGTTCTTTTGTAGACAGTAACTGATACTTGAGTATTTGCAGATCTGGAGTCCCGTAGTCCTGGGTCTCTTGTGAATGGTGACCTGTAAGGAAAAGAGATACTGGTAATTGAGTGCCTAGTGTATGGCAGGCATTATATCCTGAACTTAGTAATTTCTTCCAGAGAGAAATGACAGGAAAGTCAACCTGAGAATGCAGCTAGAATGTGCCAATGCTTCTGGTCTTCAGCTGTGCTTCTTCGGTGTTATGAGATTTATCAATGCAATAAGGATGCTTCTGAGTTCTAGCAGCGACACTGTGGAAGGAGGTCTTCTTTACTGAGGAGGTCACCCTCTGTGCTTTAGGATATTTAGTCATCCCTGGCCTTACTCATTCGATGAGAGCAGCAGTCCCATCCCCAGAGTTATGACAACCAAAAATGTTTCCAGATATGCATTAAGGGTCCCCTTGACTCCCTGAGAACTACTGGGGTGAATGCACATGGCTTCCTGGTGCCCTTGAAGTCATCCTTGCAGGCTTAGACACTGGAGAGAGAAATATGTGTGGTGTAGAACTGCCTGGGGAAAACACCTCAAGATTCATCATTGCTGAATCTGTTCAGGGAGGTGGCCTGCCTTTGAAGCTATCTCTATGATGTCACCCAAGAAGCCAGTTCTGATTGGCTGGCTCAGATCACTTCCTAGGGTTAAAGACGGAACATTACCTACACAAGATAAATAAGAACTGGAGGAGAGAATGAGAGAGAGAGAGAGAGAGAGAGAGAGAGAGAGAGAGAGAGAGAGAGAGAGAGAGAGAGAGAGAGAGAGTATTAGCAACCCAAACCCCCACCCTGAGCAAAACCAGGTTGGGGCATCTCAAGGTGGTAGAGAGACCACTGATGACAGAGATCAGGTGCCTGTGGCAGAAAAATTGGCCATGGTTATTTTCCCAACAACCCTCTGAGGCATACAGAGAGTTACTAAACAGACCAAGGTCACGTGGCCAGTGAGTAGTCTGTTATGCATTTTACTATCCAACACAAAATGACAGGTAATGAATAGCATAGGAAAAATCACCCCTTTCCTGTGCAATGCCAGGGCTGTGAGAGTTAACAAAATGTCCAGCATCCAAATGCGTGTGCTGGGCTTCCCTGCTGCTCAGTGACTTGTCTAGAACAGGGTGAGAGACATGCTTTCAGGAATCTGATATAAAATTTAAATGAAAATATTTCTCTCTCCAGTTCTAGTAACAAAGATGGCTGAATGATGTATTTACATCCATGTCACTGCAGCATTAGCACTTTCTTCTGGCTCATTAGGAGTTAACTAGGCTTTTTTTTTTCCCCTCCTAACTTAGGAAAGCAGTGGTAACGTCTGCAACTGTTTCTGTTGGGAGACGTGTTCTGAATACTAAACTACTGGCTTGCCTACCGACTTTGGGAATTCAGTATGCTTCTAACCAAGGGGAGGGGGTTCTAAGAAAAAAACTCACTCTACTTTTAGGTGATTTATTTCTTCCAAGAGATTTGAAGAATTTGTTCAAAGTTTCAACCTGCTGGTTGAATTTCTAATAATAAAGAAAGTATACAAGTTCCTGTGCTATGGACCCAGAAGGACCCAAAGCTAAGACGAGGCTCAGTGATAAGAACTGTGCAATCAGCTATGGGCACCAGCCATCAATATTCCCATTTTAATTGGAAGCCTTTGCTAATCGTACCCAGACTGGGTATGTGTCACTGTGTCTCAAGAGATTTTGACTCAATATTTAGCTCAGAGTTGATGTACTTACGTTAGAAAGAAGGGAAACATGACTGTCTTTGTTTGTGAGATACACACACTGGTTTTATTTTATTTACATTTATATGGTAGGTGTGTGGATGTGTGCATGCGGGCATGTGTGCAAGTGTGCGTGCGTGTGTGCGTGCCTGTGTGTGTGTGTGTGTGTTGAGGGGGCATGCGATGTGGTGTATGGGTGAAGGTCAGAGAACAACTTCTGGAAGTTGGTTCTCTTTTTCCACCACATGGCTGTCCGGCTTCATAGCGTTTACCTGTGTGGCCACCTTAGCTGGCCCCTGGGCTTGAGGAGGAAGAGGAGAAGTATTTCATGATCTCTGCTCTCTCTGGGGACAAAATCTTAGATCTCTGTATCTTGGGGAAGTTGATATGTGTTGCAGAAATATTATTCCTACCTCCCACCAGCGTCCTCAACAATCTAACACATTTCCGTAAAAACAGCTTGCCATTTTGAATGGTTGCCATTTACTTTTCTACCCCAGGGTGACTCTGGCAAAGCATGATGGAATGAGAGGGGGGTATCTAATTACTTAAATTCAGTGACAGTTTTACTCACTTATGGGGCCTTTTTGGTGGGTTATTCTCTTGAAGATATGTGAAAATATACATCAAAGGAGGGTAGGAGCATTGTGGGGTTGCCCTTCCCTCTAAATGACTGGTACCTATGGAAATGCATTTCTATGAACTTGCTCAAGAACTGCAGAGAACAGCTGCACAGAATCTTGGGAGAAATAGCTTTAGCTTTCTATAATTTTTGCAGTGTTTAAAGACTGCACTGAAGGAATGTGAAATCAAGATGATTGACATTGCTAAGCTTTTTTTTTTTAAACGGCTGCACACATGGTCTTTTTAAAAAGAGCACTCCACATGCAAAACATAATTGCTCCCTGCTTCTGCAAAGGTTTGCCTTCAATAGAGTTGCATTTTCCTGATAGAACTGATTAAAATAAATTAAACGAACCACTCACTTATTCTTCCAGTTTGCAAACTTTGAAATTTTTAACAGGGCTTTATACAGGCATGCACTACGCAGCCCTACGTACGATAGTAGGGTGTATTATAAGTACACAGTTGAAAACCTAGATAACAATGTTTTCAGTAAAAGGAGGGGTGGGGAGTGACGTAATGTCTAGCTCACAGGCTGTCAAACCTCTGCGGCTTGACCCTCAAGCCAGGTGTCATTTAATGACGTTTCAATCAGCTGTCTCTCACCAGTGCTACTCAGTCCTTCTCCAACATTTCTGCCTTGGGAGAAATGTTATTTTCCTCCCAAAGTTTTACATAACCATCCCATGAATGCTGATGACAGAGCAACAAAATTTTTGGTCTGGGATCCAAATCGTATGTTTTCTATAATCATTATGTTGAGTCCTTAAAACAAATGTGTGTGTGTGTGTGTGTGTGTGTGTTTGTCTGTGTGTGTGTGCCTAGATGCATCCATGCATAGATTCTGTACCTTACATTATTACATCACACTATTAGTTATATAGAATTGCATTAGCCTTATAATTGTATTATCATTGTGAATTGCATTCATATTGCATTACTAAATATGTTATATCTGTGTGCATTGCAAGGATGAGCTTGTTCCAATGCGTTCGATAAGGCAGTCTCAGCAGATCTTGCTTGTTGTTTATACCTCTTATGAACACATATGTTATTTTAGTGGTAGTCCATGTCACACCACATAAAATACAACTGAGTTTATAAACACGCTGCAGAATAATACCTGCTTGGCTCGGCTTAATGTGACTTATTGACGTTGTGGCAGTTAAATTTTCTTTTTCTTTCTTTCTTTCTTTCTTTTTTTTTTTTTAGAAATAGTCATGCATTGATCAATTGAATGACTGCAGAGTGACTATAAACCAAAGTGGGGAAAGAGAAGAGAAAGAACAGAAATTACCAAATAAGATAGAGTGGCAGGAAAATAGCAGAAATAATCCACTCATTTTTCACTTTCTTTCTAAATCAAACCATACCTCGCTGTATCTGTTGTCACTTGGTAGGATCAGCCTTAAATATGTGGCTGACTTACATAGTTTTCTTCCCCTCTGAAAAATTTGGGAGAGTTAAAGGCGAAGGACACAGCAAGGTTGTTAAACATTCTGATCAGGTTTCCTCCAGGGTCTTGCTGCCGGGAGAATGTCTTATGGGTAAATTTCCACTCTCTCAGCAGGGTATGTTTTGCATGAACTGAGTCCCAGGAGAAAATGTTATTCCACACAACAAAGCCCTGGCAGTGGCTCATATTAAACTGACCAGGAGGAGGGAGGAAGACACTGACCTGGGGGAGGGAGGACAGGACACAATTGACTTTCTAAAAACTGACTACAGCTCTCTGGGAAATGAAAATCTGCCCAGCTCTCTGTGTTTCCCTGCCATGCTTTTCATATGAAAAAGTATTTTCCATGTGTCATAAGGATTTTCGGGGATGAAATAAAGATTCTTAGACAAGGCAAGAGAAACCAAGAGTCGTTTCCAGAGAAAATAACAAAAAGAGTCTTTGTCACCTACCACTGTTGGTTATAACAAATGTAATTGACAGGATAGCTAATTTTATAAAACCACTATTGTCTCACCACCAGAAACCAGACCCCAAATGTACTGACTTGAAGGGCGTTGCTTACTTTGATTTGAATGTTTCTAACAACACAGAACCTAAAAAACGGATTCTTCTCACATGTACTAAACCAACGAACTGCAAACGCCTTTCCTTTGCCAAAGGGCTAGCAATTTCCCAGTTCATGGCTGCCCCGGTGTTTCCTATTGTTTCAAAGCTCCTTGATCTAATGATATAGGTCTGCAATGTGATCCTTTTAATTATCTTTTTTATTATTCCAACATGTACTGGGGTCCTAAACTTCCCCAGGATTTATTGATAAGGACGTCTTCCACTTGTACTACCCCATTTCATTGCTGTTTTTATAATGGTTTCTAACTAATAAAATGTTATCTTATTCATTTTGTTTATATGTAATAAATCAGATGCCTTCCCTTTCTTTGCGAGGCAGATCTAGCTGGGAAAGACTGTCTCAATGTGTTAAACCCATGACGTCTTTTGCATACAAATAGAAATTAGTACAAGAGCATTTCATTAAGGAAAGTATTGCGGCTTCTGCCTGACCTAGGGAAAATTAATATTCTAAATACAAAATCACGTGACTCGGATTTGTATCTCTGAACCAACTGAAGCTATAAAAAGATGCCTGGGAAAAAAAGTGCGCGATTTCTTCTCTACCCCTGTAGCTGTATTATTTCCTTGGTGAAAGAGATAGAATGGATGGAGAAATGAAGGGTTTGATTTTTCAGGCAGCTGTGAACCCCGGATGCTATATTTATGGACCAAATATTTATTAAGCCTTTGGGACAGGTGTGGGGTGGGGTTGTACAAGAGGCATAAGAGGCATGCTCCCCCACAGAGCTTGTTGTTGTTTTTTTTCCCCCCGAAGGGGAAATAGAAAACAAACAGATATATCCCCCTCAGGAACAGTCATAGGGGAGGGGAATAATGGGAAAATGGGGGATGGGGAGGAATGGGAGGATACAAGGGATGGGATAAACATTGAGATGTAACAAGAATAAATTAAAAAAAAAAAAAGAAAAGAAAACAAACAGATGATTATGTCAACAAAACCCACTTTTGATTTTTTTTTTTTTTTTTTTGGTTTTTTGAGATAGGGTTTCTCTGTGTAGCCTTGGCTGTCCTGGACTCACTTTGTAGACCAGGCTGGCCTCGAACTCACAGCAATCCGCCTGCCTCTGCCTCCCGAGTACTGGGACTAAAGGCGTGCACCGCCACCGCCCGGCTAAAACCCACTTTTGAATTGAATTGTGAAGAAAATTGAGAGTGTATAGCATTAGGTTTCCTTCCTTCCTCTCTCTCTCTCTCTCTCTCTCTCTCTCTCTCTCTCTCTCTCTCTCTCTCTCTCTGTGTGTGTGTGTGTGTGTGTGTGTGTGTGTGTGTGTGTCTCTGTCTCTGTCTCTCTCTCTCTCTCAGACTGGCAGGGGGAAGAGGAAAAGAGAATAAAGAAATATATTTTATGTGAAAGCAGAAGAATGGACTACTTGAAGGGAGGGATCCAACAAGAGGTGGGGAGGGGCCCAGAGATGAGTTGAGGGAACAGAATAATAAAGTGTAATGATACGTATGTGTCAAAATGCTGAGGTGAAACCCATTAAGTTGTATGCTACCTAAAAAATAAATTAAGTTTTAAAAATAGGCCCCCAAAATGTCAGTTCTTTCACTGCCCTGCCTGGTCTTGGGGACAAGGACAGCTTAGTGAGGAGACTAGCACAGCAGTTTCCAGGGCCAACCCTGTAATGGACACGCTGGGCAGCCCTGGGAAGCTGTAGCTCTATGCAGATTCAACAGGGGAGTGGGGATTGCTCCTCTCTTTCAGAGTGTTGCCAAGCTTTGGGGCCCAGGGCAACATGGCCGAAATCATGGGGCTGAGAAGAATCATGATAAGAGGGAAGGATGGTTAGTTTCAGAACGCAAGGACAGGGGATGTTCAGTGGCTGGGAGTGAGCCAGGAAAAGCAGGTAGGAGCTCATGCTGTTGGATATTGGGTGCTTTGCCAAGGCAGGTTTTTTTTTGGAATTTGGTTGAGTATTGGTGATGGGGAATTTTAAAACTGAGGTTATAGCACGTATGGTTAGTGACTGGAGAGGATCTGCCTGCTGGTTTCTCAACTTCAGTGAACCATAGTTAACCTTGGTCCATAAATATTAAATGGAAACGCTTATAAGTAAACAAGCCTTAGCCTTTACATTGCACCCTGTCTAAACACATCCCGGAATTCTGCACTGCTTTGCAGGGTGGGACATGAATCATGCCTTGTCTAGCATATCCACACTGTAAATGCCACTGGCTTGTTAGCCCCTTGCTAGCTGTCATGGCTACCAGACCAGCAGTTGCAGTGTTAGAGGGCTCACACAGAGCTGCTCCTAGTATGGCACTAGGCAGTCACTAGGTCACCATGCCTACACCACCCAGTACCTCATTATTGCACATAGGCCCTGCATCTTCACAGCATCACCAGGAAAGAGGAGCATAGCAGAGGGACACTTACACAGAGAGACCATGTCCGCATAGCTCTTATCATAAGCCATTACCATAGATTTTTTTTATTGGTTTTTACTGTTACTCTCTTATTGTAACTAATCTATAACATACATTTGATCACCGGCCCATAAATAGAGGGAGAAACTGTATATGTAGTGGCTAGGAAAAGCTGCAGTTTCTAGACTGCTGCCCCTCAATTTATTTTTATGTACTCATCTCCAGATAGAGTATAGTGCCAGGGGAAATTGAGCCTCCTACTCCAGGGCTGGACCCCATTAAGCCTTATCCCAACCACCTCTCAGCATGTCTCTATATCCAGTTTTACAGATCACTTGGGCTAACGCCATTCCGCTCATTATTTCACCTTAGTTACAGATAGTAGATTAGAAATGCGTATATGAGTTACTCCCATCAGTTAGAGTTACTCCCATCAGTTAGAGTTAGTTACTCCCATCAGTTAGCAAAAGGGTGAGGTGTGGGGCAAGGTGAAATTCTGGGGAAAACAGTTTTTTCCATTCTTGGAAGAGCTAGTGCAGAGGACACCTTGTCCTCTTTGGAAGTCGAAAGGTGCAAATGTGGAGCCTAGTCTGATATAACTAGCTGTCCCATGCCCATTAGAGGCCAAAGGCCCGTCTCTACATAGGGCGCAGTTTGCAAGATTTGCATTCCTGCTATGGCCTTCACCTGCATGTGGTTCTTGGGGGAAAACACAAGGCAGATAATAATACTCATCTCATGGATGGCTTGGAAGTGTGCAAATCTCATAATCAGAGCTTAATGGAGGTCTGTTAGATATTTTCATTTATCCATTCACTAAGAACCTATAATGGGAAATTATATTCAGCACTGAGAATAGATGCTACAAAATAAAGAGCGAGCTCCCTGTCAAGAAGTTTGCAGGATGTGCCTTGTGCCTCTCTCTGGGCATTTATTTCTTCGTAGTTGGGTACCAGCATATGCTTTACTCATATTTACATTTGTCACATGATGTTGGTAACATTGACTTTTTCATGGAAAGTACTCTCTGGATGTCTGCAGAGAGGAGACATCAGCATGAGCATCCATCCTATGTCCAGGAGGAGCACAGCCAGAGCCAAGGCAGGGCAATAGTGCACACTGAGGAGGAGTGCATTTCAGTGCTTACGGAACTAGTGTGCGCATCAAGATTCCCTTTGAATTTGGGCTTTTGTGTTCATCAACTGTGTAACCCTGACAAAATAATACTTCTCATTCTAGGAATGCTATGCAGAGGTAATGGAGATTATTTATGCTATATATTATATGTAGTGTATCGCCTGACTGTATATAATATAGTACATTATATACTGCGTAGAGCATTGGCCTGACGAAATTAACCAATAAATTACAGGTCCTTGTCATCAAGGAATCTCACTGACATGAAATATTTATTTTGTGTTCATTTGCAGGAGCTCTCTCATTTGCAGCTCTCTTAACAGGACTTCATCATCTGTGCTGCCCAGCCCTTAAACACTTTCCTAGTAGAACGGGAGCCAAGGAGGAGGGCGTGGATTTTCTGTCTTCACTCACTGACAGCAAGATCTTGGGCCAAACTCTGAGTAAGATAATCTTGTTTGGATTTTAGAGAATAATGCAAAGAGATGGAGATGAGCAGAGAAGACTGTTGACACAGGGTCTGATGTTAGTGTCCAAGGCACCGTGTCCAGCAGTACAGAGGGCTGAGGAGAAGGTCATGGCCTCTGTGGGTGCCACAAGATCTTGGCTGTTGTAAGACATTAAAAAAAAACTTTTTATTGACGATTCTTGGTGAATTTCACATGCACCCCAATCCCACTCATCTCCCAGTTCCTCCATCTCTGCCCTCTGTTCTTGCAACCTCACCCTAAAAGAAAAACAAACAAACAAATAAACATTCTCACTATGGAAGCTAAAATGTGTCATAGTGTGTGACACAGTATACCCTTTTGCCCAAATAGTTTTTCTTGCAAATGTTCATTGCAGTGAAAATTGTTGGAGGCTTCTGGTTCCTGCTACACTGTCATTGCTGGGCCCCCACTGAGACTCCTCTTGGACATCCTTGTGTTGCCCTGTGTCATGGAAATCTTGCAGATTTGATTCTGGAGCACCCGCCCTTTCATGTGCTCTAGCAGTTCATCAGTGGGGAAGATGTTGGGGGTAGGCTGACTCACAGACCTGGCTCTGGGTTTAGTAGGTGAGTTAGTCAGCCTGACAGCTCTCTCCCATGCTCACACCATTGGGGCCAGCTCTTCAGCACTGCCCCGGTGAGGTGAGAGGCTAGCTCTCCTAAGGGTGGCAGCCAGTGAGTGGTGAAGCCGGCTCTCCAGCTCTCATGCCCACAACCTGGGGCCAGCTCTCCCATGATGCCCAGGCTCTTGAGCCCAGTTCTTCAGTCAGCCGATGCATTACTTCTCTGTCCTGTGCATTCAGCTCCTACTTGATATTTAAGTCAATCAAAGTTGATTCTATTGTTTGAAACTGACAACCTGGCAGAGAACAAATAGGCTAGGGTTTCAAATCTTGAGCTTCATACTTTTACAGCATTGGTGGAATTTCTTGTGAGATATTGGAGGTTATTTGTATTATTAAAAAGTAAACTTGGAAACAAATCAATATGGAACCTTCCCTCTTGTTCTTTCTAAACCATCAAAATCCAAATACCAGCTGTGAAATTAGGAACAAAAAAACAAAACAAAACAAAACAAAAAAAAACACAACACCCCTCGCCCCCGGAAAACAAAGCAATTTTTTTATTATAATCCTTGAGCACGGCCAAATCAAAAAATGATGCTGCTTAGAAAATGATTTTCAATGTGTCATTTTGTCTCCTGGCACTCTTCACTGTATGTGGATCCCAGGAAAATGTTGACTATAAGTCAATGCACAAGCTAATTCTTCATATCTAAAAATGTGTCCCAGCCCTTTGCTTTAGCTTACTCAAGGGATGCAGTATTTGTGAGAGTCATTGTCTAAACCTCAGAAAAGGGCATCTTTTCCTGTCACCGACATTTGTGTGAGCTGAAGTTACTACAGTGTTTTCTAATCTAGAAGGCAGTTTTAATAGAGAACACTGTTAGCAAACACCTAGAGTCTACCTGGGTTTTTGTGCTATGGCTTCTGGGGTAGAATGGAGACTTCCATGGTTCATTTTGTATTGTAAAACAAAACACAAGAACCAGGTGCCGTGGCTCATACCTGTAATCCCAGAACCCAGGCAGGCAGAGGCAGAGGCAGGTGGATCTCTGTGATTACCAGACTAACCTAGTCTACAAAGTCCAGGGACAGCCAAAGCTACAAAACAAACCCAAAACAAAAACAAACAAAAACAAAACAAAACAAAGCACAAGAATAAGATTTAAAAGAAAAAAATCAAAGAACATTTAACAAGCTTGTTTCAGTAAATGAATAGGGGTGCACGGCCAGTTGGTGAGAATAGTCCATGGGAAAGAATGTTGAAAGGAACATGGGAGACTGTTACAGGAATGGCAGTGTTGAGTGACAGTACGCATGTCAATCATTTGCCCTTGAACTAATCCTTTCAGCTTAGTTCCTTGTTCTAGTTTGGTAGAGATATTCTTTTCTCAAATACATACTTCCAATTCTCACTGGATACTTGGAGAGTGTGAATTGAAGCCCCAGATCACACCGCACTCTTCATTTATCACTGTTATGTGAAGACAACAGGCACTGTAGAAGCCATTGGTTGTAGAGTCTATGCATACCTGGCTTCGAATCCCAGTGCCTCTCCTCGCTAGCATTTCTGAAATGTTCAGTTCTCATTGTATTTGCCTGACCTTTTATCATGGGGATAAACATCTGCCAAAAGAAAGTAAAAAGGTTACTGAAGATGATGCTCCAATGCTACAGAGAGTTATGGGTGACTGTTCAGGCAGCAAACTGTCTCTGTCATTTTTTTTTTTTTCCAATTTGGAAGCTGCTAACCTGCAGTTCCTATTTACTCGGGTAATTAATTTTATTCCTTCTGAAGTCTCTGATGGGGTTGAAGACCAAATAGTTTAGTTTCACAATTAAGCTTAGTTGTTTAGGGGTTAAGATGTTTTTAGGTCTAGATAGATGTTTTAAGTTGATAGAGATGAGATATGATAGATATTGATTTACATTCAGAATTTTAGACTCACCAAGATAGGAAAATGTTTTCTTCAGGGTTGCCAAATACAAATAGCCAAAATGCTATGAATGTAACATTAATATAATTCCTGATTGTTTTGCTGTTCTTCTTGCTGTATGTAGCTTATTTTATATATGTATAATAATATAAATGCATATTTAAGAATATTATTTAAAAAAGGTTATTGTGGCTCACAGTTTCAACTCATGATTGGTTTACCCTCTTGTCCCAGTCCAGGGACACAGGGCAGGGCATCATGGCGGCAGGGGTGTGTAGTAGACCGAAGCTGCTTGCACCGTGGTAGCCACGAAACAGTGACAAGAGGAGATCTAGGATAAGTATGCCTTTCCAGGGCATGTTATCAGTGACACTTCTGTTACCTAAGCTCCACTTTCCACAGCTCCACTACCCTCCAATTATCATTTACAGTTTGGATCTGTTAATAGATTAATCCATTGCTATAGGCAGCATCCTCATGACCATTTCCCTAAATTCTCACCTCTGCATACTGATGGATTGGAGACCATGTACATTTAATTTGTATATTTGAGGGAAACATCATAAACAAATTGCAACCACTGAGTCATAAAGACTCATTCCTTCATTTTGCAGACATTTCTTGTATACCTTTTATATGTCTAGTGAATGTAACAGGACAAAACTTTGTTTTATAGTGGGTTAAATGCGATTTTTCCCCCTCTCTCTCTTCTCTCTCTCTCTCTCTCTCTCTCTCTCTCTCTCTCTCTGTCTCTGTCTCTCTGTCTCTGTCTCTGTCTCTCTCTCTCCTCTCTCTCTCTCTCACACACACACACATCATCTGGGTAAATGTGTAGATAAATACCTAACAGTAGATATTAAATCACCACTCATTCCTTTCCACCTTGCTGACCTGTGCCTGTATGTATTACTCTGAGGTGGTCTGATGAGAGCAGAGCAATTGGGCTAGAAAATAATCTTCCTTAAGAACATATATTGAATCTGGTTAAGAATATCCTATAGCATAGGGACTTTGGGGGAGCAGCCCTGGGATTCTTTCAATGGCCTGAGAAGGCATGGGTATATTCTTGAGTAGCCATCAGGCATTGGTATTCTCTTCTCAAATGGCAAGGCTAGCCCAGGTCCTCTCCAACAGACCTTTTGAACATGATTTCGTGATTTTTAAAATTTTACTCATCTCATATTTTTCCCTCCCCAACATTCCCTGTCTCCCCCACCAAGACAGTAGAAGAATAAAACACATTAAAGGAAAATCCTTTCAGTTCTCAAAATCGCTCTCTCCTCCTCCTCTTCCTTTTCCTCCTCCTCCTTATCGCCCCCCCCCCCCCGCCCCCCCCTCTGTCTCTCTCTCTCTCTCTCTCTGTCTCTCTCTCTCTCCATATCTGCAAAGGGAGAAAATATTATAAACTCCAGATGCTCACATATATGAGCACTAAGGGGATTACACTTGGAATAGAAACCAGAAATCGGAAATCAGAGCACTGCCTCTCACACTAACCTGCCTTTTTTATACACTTGTGACCTATACATCTTCTTCCATTTCTAGTCTGTAAATTTTATGATAGTCAAACTAACTATTCATCAAAGCCAAAAATAAGCTAGTTAATGAGCAAATTCAGTTCATGTTACAAGAATAGAGACCAAAATATAATGAGTTAAAAATGTCAGAAAATTGCAGTAGACAAATCCCTGAAATCAGAGGCATAAATATCAATGGAAATGGTTCTTCTAATGTGTAACAGCATGGATTAGTCTTTTTCCCCACTGAATTTAATTTCCTCCAGGTGGCTCACACTCTTGGATCAACAAAGAAAAGCTAAGGGAAATTTTTGGTTCCTTATCTTTCCTGTTTAGTTGTGTGTGTGTGTGTGTGTGTGTGTGTGTGTGTGTGTAGGTACATGCACCCCTGTGTGGGCATGTGAAGGCCAGAGGAGGATGTTGAGCATCTGGCCAGAGGCATCTTGCTCTGTTACTCTCCACCTTACTTACTCCTTTGAGACAGGGTCTTTCATTGAACTTGCAGATAGGCTGTCAACCATGAAGCTCAGGGCTCCTTTTTCCTAGCCACCCTCCACAGTGTCAGGCTTATAGCCACACACACAACACTTTATTAGGTAGGTCCCTAGGATTTGAACTCATGTCCTAATGCTTGCATAGTCTTACCCACAGAGATTTCTCCCTGGCCCCTTATGTAGTTATTTGTTGTTTGTTTGTTTGTTTGTTTGTTTCTTTCTTTCTGGTACTAAGAGTTGATTCTGGACCTTGTCTATGCTAGGTAACCTTTCCACCATTGAGCTATACCCCTAGCGCTCTCTTGTTTAGTTTTGCAGGTTGTCCATTAAAAAATGTTCATGAAAAATTCTTTTGTGTTTTACATACGATTTGGCATCAAGTAGAAGCCAATTGGGAATTATGTTTCTGTTTGAATATAGGCCTTGAGCTTCTTTTCTTTTCTCTCATGGGGACACTAATGCTCTCAGTATGAGCAAGAGTTGACAGTTTTCCTAGGCATACAACTGTAGGGCCCATTGTGAAGCTTGAATGGTGCTTCCATGTTACATTTCATTCTTGAGTCATGTAAGCAAAGAAATTTATGATATAGACATATATTTCACTTGTGTGAAAAAAAATGATGATGGCCAGCATTATGACATTGTAATTTGATGTTGTCATCATTGTCATCTACAAACGTATTGAGCCACATTCCTAGCTCTCCAGGAAGTTTTGTGGCCCATGGGCTGTAGATTGGCTACACCTACAACTTTCAAAGTGTTCATCAACACCAACACTAACACACTTTGAATTGTGTTGTAGATTTAGAAAGGAGGCTGGGCACAAATTATTCTTTTTATTTCCTGTTGGAGAAAAATAATACATGGAAGAGCAAATTATCCACCACAGGCCAATAAATAAGACCCAGGCAGGAGCACAATGGAAACCCACATCTCCTGCACTTACACAAGATCTTTCTCCACTGTTTTCTGTGATATCTGCCTGTACTTGGGCAGAAGTAGGCATCTGTACAGCAGTTGGCAGAGTTGTCAGTCCCAGTTTTGGGTAGATTATAGTCCGGAGGGGGAGGAACTCCTAGACTGCTACTGTTGTCAGTGCCTGGACTGGAGCCAGACACATACTTCTCTTTATTGACCCACCCAAGACTCCCAAACATAAAAATTGACTTGGCCTTAAATCAATGTCCTGATCACAGAACCCTGAGACCTGTCTCTCCTACTCACTGATTCAAGTCTGCTTAGAGTTAGGGTTTGTCTTGCATAAAGTCACGATGAAGACTGTTTGCCTCATGGGATTGTCTTGTTCTCTAAAGGAGAAAATTCATGTTAAAAGTCTTGTAAAGAATCTAGCAACTCATCAATGTAATTTACTCATGTATTACATAGCAGCGACTGTGTGCCAAGGCCTGCTTCAAGAGCTCTACAGATCTTCGTTGAAATAATCTTCATACTAACCCTGGGAGAGGTTTTATAATAATAGTCATCATCTTCATTTTGCATTTGTGGGAACAGTATACCCATAATACACAGCTGTTCAGGCTGGAGCTGAGTGGTGAAACTAAACCACTGGTGCTGCTCCAGAATCTACATACTTGACCATGACCCCCAAGCATCCTGTGACATGTGATTACTAGCACTGGGATGAGAAACAGGAGAACAGAAGGCAGAAATGGGCTGCACCTTTTACCATTTGTAACTGTGTGGAAAATAGAACAAATCAAGCAATGTTGAAGATAAAAGCAGAAATTAATCAATAAGAAGAGATAGGTGGTGATGACAGAAATGTTTATGGGGTGGTTCTTTGGAAAGATACATAAAAGAACAAAATTTCTGGGATGCCTCATGAAGAAAATAATAGTAAAAGCAGACACATAAACACTAGAGATGATAAAAGATATGATCCTAGATACAAAGGCAAAACCAAGAGCACATTGTCCACAGATGGTCTCAGACCAAGAGCACGACCCATAATTTCTTTACAAAATTAACTTGTCTTCTCTTTACCTTCCTCTAACTAACTCCTCCTTTTATTCTTCTCTATCTTCTTTCTTTCCTTTCTCTTCCTTCTCCTCCTCTTCTTCCTCTTTCTCCTCCCTCCACCTCTCTGTTTGGTATAGAACGTCCAGTATAATCCTTCTTGGTAAACTTCAAAGAGTTCCTATGAATGTGAAATGGGTCATAATTATAATCACTCTATTTCAAACCTGACTTAGGAAAATGATAATGAAAAGGAACAAAGCAAAATTATCCAAAGATATGAGCAAAGCTTCTTGTGAGACTGTTCTTAACAATACAGAAGGAGTAAGGATAAAGCAATATGGCAAAGGTTCAAGTAATAAACTCTCCATCTTCCCTCATTTCTATCTCCTTTTATTTATTGTTATTTTTAAGTGAATATGAGTTTTATTCCTTTTAGATGGATGACAGTTTTCCATCTGTGGCATAGGCCTGAAGGTGCAGCTATATTTGTTTCCTTTCTTTATCCTTACTCTTAATTAGCTCTGTTTTCTAGTTTATAGTGAACAATCCACTGACATTTGTTAAATGAATTAATGAGTTAAAGAAAGTAAGACTTGAATGATGTTCTTAAGAGAGATGAAAATCTAAGATTCTTTGTTGAGTTCAATACGAAAGATAAAAAATAATTATATAACATAAAGAGAGAGGAAGATATTAACAAGATAAAAAAGAAAACAGTTCAAACAGCCTGATACTATTTGGGAATATATAAACTTGCTAAACAGGAATAAAATCCAGTCTCTGGCATTTCTGAGAGCTTAACATAAAGATTAACATAGCATTTAAAGTTTGTATGGAAAGAAAGAATTATTCAATGGGTTATTAAAAATACTGCCTGTTGTGGAGAAAAATTTAGATCTATGTTTTATTCCATTTGCAACTTATACAGCACATTAAAGATTTAAATAATCAAAGTATTAGAAGAAAATACATGAGCATTTATAGAGTTAGGAGACCAAAGAGGTATATATTATATAGTTGTGGATTAAATGTAAAATTTTCCCCATCAGCCTTAGGTGCTTGAACTCTTGGTTCCCTGGTGGTGGTGCTGTTTTGGATGATTGTGAGAGCTTTCTGATGTAGAGTCTTGCTGGGGGAAGTAAGTCACTAGGAGTGACTATGTATGTATGTGTGTGTATCTATCTATCTATCTATCTATCTATCTATCTATCTATCATGTATGTATGTATGTATGTATGTATGTATGTATGTATCTATCTATCTATCTATCTATCTATCTATCTATCTATCTATCTATCTCTATCCCAGGTCCACTTTGCTTCCTAACTGCAGTTCCCAGATGCTTCATGGTTTTGCTGCCATGCTTTCCTGGCCATGATGTAAGCCAAGAGAAGCCTCTTTTCCATCTATGTAGTATCTTATTAGATATTTGATTATATTAATGAACAAAGTAATACATAAAATTGATTCCAGGCTGTGGAGCCATTGCTGGAATAAACCTACCTATGTGGTGTGTAGGCCTTTGGAGCTGCTTTGTGAGATGAATGTGGAGCAGTCTTGAACTTATGGCTAGAAAACACCTAAAATGCCTTTTTGGAAGAGTTGAACAGGTCATCCTTGTGGGACTTCAGAAGACCAGAATATGGCAGGGAATGTGGACAATGAACTCTGGCTCATAAGGTTTCGGAGAAGAACTGGAACTCTCTCAAGAACTGGGCTATTGGTTTTATGTTCTAATATAGCAACAGACAGTATGGCTGAATCCTGCCTGTGTTCAGAGAACTTGGTGGGACTAATGAATCTAGCAGAGAAAAATCTCACGAATGATGATATACAGGCTGGGTCATGATTACTGCTTATAGCTCTTATCTAGTTCCATAGGGGGAGAGCAACACGGGGAACAGGAAGGTATGACAAATGAGAACTTTGTTGGGAAACAGGTGAGTGGGAAGTTGTGTAATAAGCGGGTGATGAGAAAGCTGCTGTAACTGTTAAAGAAATTAGCACCATCAAAGAGATACCTGTGTTCTGCATAGGGAATGTTCAAAAGGTACCTGAGGGAAAGACCCCATTTTTGGTGGTACAGTCTATATGAAGCAAAGTTCTCCAAAGAGATATATCTGTATATGTACATCTATCTGTATCTATTATATATGCATATATATATATTTCAGATTAATTTACACAGTAGAGAATTCTTCAATGTCCAACAATAGCACCATTTGCGTGCAAGAGAATCCAAGATTCTCTTGGTGCTCAGCCTACAAACTGGACACCTCAAAAGTCCCAGTCTAATGCTGGAGTTTCTGGAATTTCCCACCCATAAAGTCACTGATCATCACTTCAGTTTTCAAGGCCAAAGAAACTGGAATACGACTTTACTAAATGATGGCAACAGCTGGAGGAGTAGGAAGGACATGGTTATCAACAAGAGAAGACAGGCAGGCAAGAAGTGTTGCTGTTTCTTCACATTTCTTTGTATCTGGACCACGTGCGGGAACGTATGCCCAGACTAGAGAAGGAATTCCACTCAGGTAGTCCTTCTTAGTAATTCCCTCACAACCTGTCCAGAGACATGTTTCTTGATTGGCGACTGGTGCTGGATCCTATCAAGTTGACAATCAAGATGAAACATCACAAATATGATGTTAGAGGCAACAAAAGAAAATATTATTAGACCTAATTACCTAAAAAACCCCTAAAGATCCTGCATATGCATGCATCAGAAATATTAATAAGAGCAGACAGTTTTTGACCATTGTTGGTTAAAAATTTATGTGTAGTGCATATTACAAATCTTAGTTTTTAGAGAATGTGTCATTATTTCACATATATCAGTAATTGCATAATTCACAAATTGGGGGATCTTCAAAAAGCAGTGGGAAATGTAGCAAAGGTCATTCACAAGAGTTCATTTAAATAATGCAAAATATGAGAAATGGAACTTACAGAAGTATAGTTAGAAATAATGATACATCATTTTGCTTTCAAGTTTGGCAGCATATAGACTGGTAGGTAGCTTGAATATCTGTATCAGCTGGAGAAATCACCTATGTCAAGGACAAAGCTGCCAACACTGTTTTTGTGGGACAATTTGAGCCTGCAGCATTCATAGAACAGAGACTTTTGACTGTCTTTTGATCTATGACTTCCTCATTCATAAGTTCCCTTTAAAAGTAATAATTATAAGTACTAGCTAATGAAAAATGGAAATAACTTAAATATTCAGCTTTAAGAGATTGGTTAGATAACAGGGTTGGACTGTTCTTGCAGAGGACATGATTTGAGTTCCAAGCACTCACACCAAGAGGATCACAAGCGCAGACAGAAATAAGTGTGAGGCTTAGTTAAACAGGTAGGTGGTATGTTTAAATTTGAGTACACATGCAGAGAGACCCAAAGTCTACTTCCAGTTCTTGGAGAGATAATTATCATGGTGTCTCTTGGGTCAATAGATTTGGACATAAAATCATTTAAGCCTTGGAACATGTGACTAAAACTTGTATCAACTGGTTCCCCTAGGGAATGGTGGAGGCAGTCATCTGTGAAAGGTGTTAGGAATTTGTAAGAATCCCATACAGGGAGGCATTTGAATGAGCCTACTTATTCTTCAAATATGTTTTCTTTTTAATTTTTATTTTTATTTCACCGTACAGTATAGCTTTGTAGCTCAGCCTGGCTTTGAACTTGTGGTCCTCTTACTTCAGTCTCTGAAGTGTTTAGATTACAGGTGTGTACCACCACACTCAGGCTGTTATATGTGTTAAAGTAAGAACGAAATGAAGGTCATTTATAAAAAATACACAGCATAATGAAGATGAGTATTATTAAACTGTCTTTCTTGTGTTATTTTCTGTGGCGTACTTTTTAATTTGAATGACAATTTTCACTTTTTCCTGGTTATTTCTCTCAGGGCATAAATAATTTTTGAAATTCTGGTGAGCAGATTGGGGAGATAGCTTAGTTGGAAAAGTGCTTGCTTTCCAAGTAGGAGTACCTAAATTTAATCTCCAGAACCCATGTGGAAATCTGGGTATATTGATAAGGTCTTTTTGTCCACACACTCCCATGGCTTACTTACTAGCCAAATTAGCCTGCTTGTTACATTTGTGAACCTTATTTCAAATTAAGGTGGGTGGATTCTGGGAAATGATACCTATGGTCATCCTCTGGCCTCCATCCAAATGTATAAACATGTATAAATATACTCATATAAAACCCACATATGCAATTATATACACAAAATAAAGTGTAGAGAATCCATCTTTAAATTGTAACTTCTAGAAAGACCTCTTTTCCCAGTCAACTCTTGGGTGGTGTCTTAGTAAGTATTTTATCCCTGTAAAGAGACACCATGACCACGGCAGGTCTTACAAAGCAAAGCATTTAATTAGAGCTAGCTTACATTCAGAGGTTTAGTTCATTATTGTCATGGCAGGAAGTATGGTGACATGCACACACATGGTTCTGAGGAGGTGGCTGAGAGTTTTACATCTGGATCCTCAGGCAGGAGAGAATGAATGAGTAAGATGGAGAATGAGAGAGAAAGAGAGAGAGAGAGAGACAGACAGACAGACAGACAGAGACAAACACACACTCAGACACAGAAAGAAAGACAGAAAGAGAGAAAGAAAGACAGAAAGAGAGAGAGAGAGAGAGAGAGAGAGAGAGAGAGAGAGAGAGAGAGAGAGAGAGAGAGAGAGAGAGAGAGAGAGAGAGACTGGTTTGAACATTTGAAACCTCAAAGCCAACCCCAGTGACGCACTTCCTCCAACAAGGCCACACACCACCTAATCCCTGCACCACTCCCTAATGACCAAGCATTCAAATCTATGAGCTTATGGGAGCCATTCTTTTTCAAGCCAGCATAAGTGCACAAGCTTCTTGAAGAATTGATTAGTTTTTATTTTCCAGATTAACATTCTGTGAGCTCCTTTATAACTATGCTGCATTTTATAACCCCAAATGTATAGAAACTCAAATATGTTCTAACTTCATTGATGATGACAACTGCTTTCCTTTGACAGCAACTTTCTGGAGAGAAACAGTTTTGTGATGTCCAACCTTTGTTCTTAGAAATGCAAGCCTTTGGCAATGTAACATTACAGAACCCCAGCAGATATTACAGATGTGATCTGGGCAGCTCTTGGTGAGATGGGAAAGGGAACTCAGAGAGCCTCACATCCACCCTGTTACTTGTGTATCCACAGAACGACAGGAGCCTACAAGCTGGACGAACTGGCATTAAGTTAGTCTTAAAGCCTTGGTAGATAAAAGTCTTGGTCATGTCATTTTGGCCCCAGTCCATCAGTAGAGCGTCTATAAGACATAAACTTGCTTGCAAAGCGGTGGTAAGGAGACTACAAAGAGAAGGTTGTTAGAACTACTGCATTAGCCTTTTTTCATGCAGTGTGTGTGTGTGTGTGTGTGTGTGTGTGTGTGTGTGTGTATGTGTGTGTGTATTTCAAGACAGGGTTTCTCTGTGTAGCCTTGGCTGTCCTGGACTCATTTTGTGGATCAGACTGGCCTTAAAGTCACAGAGATCTGCCTCCCTGAGTGCTGGGATTACAGATGTGTGCCACCATGCCTGGCTAGCTTTTTTTCAAATGTATTTATTTATTCACTTTACATCTTGGTCATATCCCCCTACCTCTCTCCTCTCCTCCCAGTCCTACACTTCCTTCCTCTTCTTCCTCCCTCTCTTATTCCTCAGAAAAGGGTAGCTCCCCTACCCACCCACTCCAGATCATTCAGTTGCATCAGTATTGAACACTTTCTCTTTCCCTATGGCCTGGCAAGGGACCTGCCATAAGGAAGTGATTAAAAAACAAAAAACAAACAGGCAACCGAGTCCATGTCAGAGACAACTCCCTCTCCCCTCGCTAGGGGACCTGTATGAGGCCTGAACTGCTCATCAACTACATCTGTGTAGGGGGCCTAGGTCCAGTCCATGCATGGACCTTGGTTTGTGCTTCTGTCTCTACAAGCCCCTCTGGGCCCTGGTTAGTTGGCTCAGTTGGTTTTCTTGTGGGCCTCCTGGCACATCGGGTCCTTCTATCCTTCCCCCAACTTTTCCACTAGACTCCCTATGCTCCAAAGTTTGGCTGTGGGTCTTAGCATCTGTTTCAAACTGCTGCTGGGTGGCTCCTCTCAGAGGACAACTCTGCTAAACTCCTTTCTGCAAATATAGCAGAGTATCATTAATAGTGTCAGGGGTTGGTTCTCTCCCATGGGTGGGTCATGGATTGGGCCAAGCATTTGTTGGACATTCCCTCAATCTCTGCTCTATCTTTATCCCTGTATATCTTCTAGGTAGGGTGAATTTTGGGTTGGTGTTTTGTGGGTGGGTTGGTGTTCCCCTCCCTGCAGTAGGAGTGTTGTTTAGTTAAAGGGTGTTTTCTTCAGTCTCCATGGCCCCTGCTACTAGGAGTCTCAGCTAGAGTCCCCCTCATATATTGCCAAAAGCTTCCCTTGACTCATGTCTTCAGCTTGCCACAGAGATGCTCCCTGTATACAAATGACATAAGGGCTCAGAAAAAAAAAAAAATGTAGGGAAACAACACCCTTCACAATAGCCACAAATAACATAAAGTCTCTTGGTGTAATTCTAACCAAGCAAGTCAAAGACCTATATGACAAGAACTTCAAGTCTGAAAAAAATTGAAGAAGATATGAGTAGATGAGATAGAAAGATGTCTCATGCTCATGGATTGGTAGGACTGACGTAGTAAAAATGGCTATCTTACCAAATGCAATCTACAGAGTCAGTGTAATCTCCATCAAAATTCCAATGCAATTCTTTACAGACCTTGAAAGAACAAATCTAAACTTCATATGGAAAAAACAAAACCTTCAGAATAGCTAAAACAACCCTATACAATAAAAGACCTTCTGGAGGTATCTCCATCCCTCACTTCAGGCTATAGTAAAGAACAACAGTAATAAAAACTGTATAGTACCGCTGTAGAAATCAACTGGCTGATCAATGGAATAAATAAAACTACACTCCTACAGACACTTGATTTTTGACAAAAAAAAAAAAAAAAAAAAAAAGCCAAAACCATACAATAGAAAAAAGAAAGCATCTTTAACAAATGGTGATAGTCTACCTGGATGTCTACATGTAGAAAAATGCAAAAAGTTCCATATTTATCACCCTGTACAAAACTCAAGTCCAAGTGGATCAAAGGCCTCATCAGAAAACCAGATACACTAAATACATTAGGAGAGAAAGTGGGGAAGAGCCTTGAACTCACTTGCACAAAAGACAACTTCCTGAACAGAACACCAACAGCTCAGACTCTAAGATCAACAATTAATAAATGGTACCTCTTAAAATTGAAAAGCTTCCATAAGGCATAGGACACTGTCAACAGGACAAAACGACAACCTACAGATTGGGAAAAGGTCTTCACCATCTGAGAAAAGTTGACCTGTACAGTCCCCAAATTGCTGATTTGGCTTTCTATACAGTAACAAGGAGAGAAATTGACCAGGGAAGTCATGTCTAAGAATCTGGGTCTTAGTCTTACTCCAAACATGACTTACTCAAATGTGGTTTCTCATCACACCCAGTGATTTTTAGGAAGTTTATTCTTTGGCCTTCCTTTAATCCTCTCCTGACCACCCTCATATGACAGGTGTCCTACGCCCACCTGGAGGGAAGACATGTCATACAGGAAACCAGAGAGAATCTGAAGAAACAGGCTGCTGTGGTTCTTCTCCTGGGGAAACATGAACAATTGTGCTTTCACTCCAGAGAGGGCACTGACGACAGAGCAGAGAATCAACTCCATTCAAGTTCAGATTAGTGAACCAATGGGTTTATTGGGGTTCCCTGGGACACTGGATAATTCAGTCACAGCTGCATCACCCAAAGCCCCACCCATCCTAGGTTCATTCCTGCAGCTTTCTACTCAACCTGCGGCCTCACCTCCTCCTCTTCAGTAGTCATTTTCTGCTTGCATAAGCTCTGCTGGGGATCTCAGCTAGCTTTCTGAGTTTCCCAAGTCTAGCAAAATTTACACATTTCTTTAGCTACTTTTGTCTCAGGGGCTTCCTTCCTCCCTCTCGGATGTACTGTGGGAGGAAATAGGTACACAGCACAAGCCCCAGCCTTGCTGAATTCTCTCAAGTTTGTTTCCATTAACCGTGTCTTTTTTTTTTTTTTAGCCAATCTTCCTTCTGCAACATTGTCTATAACAAGTTTTCCCTGAGTCTTTGTCTTTATTTGTGAATATATATATATATATTTGTTTTGTTTTGTTTTGTTTTTTGAAACAGGGTCTCTCTGTGTTACTTAGCCTTGGCTGTCCTAGAGTCAGTTTGTAGACCAGGCTGGCCTTGAACTCACAGCGATCCGCCTACCTCTGCTTCCCAAGTGCTGGGATTAAAGGCATGTGCTGCCACACCCGGCTCAGAAATTCTTGTGTCCTGTAAACATAATGTTAGTAAATTTGCTGTTTTTTCTCTTACTAATTTGTTTCATTATGTGAGTACCAGGGATGAATCTTGTTTAGCTTATGAAATACATTTTCCCCTCTCCTGTAGACCTATGCAACGTCCTCTTCTCTAACTCTCTTAACTCCTCTTTCATATCTTTCTTCTCTCTTCATTGTGGTTTCCTAACTACTCAAAGAATAAATCCAAGTATAAAGGCTGGGAGGCCCAGGATTGATGCCCCGCTCCATCAATACCAATAAAAGGCAATTAGTGCTCCGATGAGCCTTCGTGGCAGGTGGTACACATCAGGCCACCAAGGGAACAAACACACTCATTGTGATCAGTTCTGTTAATACAGCAAGCACATAGTCCCCTGAATATTTCCTGAAGCACAGACTATTCCATTTCAAATGTCCTGAGAAATACAGAAATACTGGTCATGTATTGTCTCACCAACATAGGCTTGTCCATGGAAATAAGGCTGTTAAATGCAACCAACAGGAAAGGTGGAAGATTCTGATTGGGTCCCCTATGGGTTAAGACACTCAACAAGGGATCTTTTTAAATCTGAATTTTATTTTTTCCAAGAATCTACTTCACCCTGCTTTCTCACATTGAGTCCTGAATAGCCCAACTTCTCCTCCAGGGCCATGTCTGTAACTGTGCTGGACACCTTTAGAGTGGCCTAGGGAAGATTTTTTTCTACTCTTCCAGAGAATAGCAAAAGCACGCCACGTCTTATTGGATTGAAGATTTGGACACACTGCAATACGGTCAGTTCAAAACTGTCAGCTAAAGCGAGGACAACAAAACCTTGGGGAAAATACAATAAATGAATCAGAAAGAAAGTGATCATTACACGTGAAGAGAAACTGATTAGAAAGACCTCTATATTTATCTCTCACTTATCTTATTACAAGGTAGACTGAAGGGGTGGAGAGATGGCTCAGTGGGTAAAACCACTGGCTACACAAGCATGTAATAGATGCAAAGCTTAGGCCTCTGTAATCTTCACCCTTCTGTAGGGAGATGGGGAGTAGAGACGAGAGGCTCTCCAGAAGCTCATAGCCAGCTAGTCTGTCATACACAGCAGAAAAACAACAAAAAGACCCTCTGTCAAACAAGATGTAAAGTCAGGTCCTTTACACGAGTGCTATGGCATATATCTCCATATTCATATATGCAAGTCTGCACACATTTAACATATAATTCATGCACACACAAATGCACATACACACAAAGTTAGCTGACTTTGCCTCTTACTAGTCTGAAGGAGAAGGGCATTCACCCAACTAGTAGGGATTGACCAGCTTTCAGCTGGCAAAAGAGAAAGAGGCAGAGGAGGGGGGAAAGCTACCTACATTTCACACAAAAGATCACTACACACCTTTCTGTACAATGGGCAAGGAAAATGCACAAAAGCTTCACGAGAGAGGAAGTTTCCATGATCAGGACACTGGGAAGTGTCTCTCTTGTCTTCTGCAGTCCACGCAGCAGTGAGTAGGAATTGGTTATATTGGAGCCCTTAGGCTATGCAGGTAAGATTTTTAATTATGCTTCTAGAACCTTGCCCTTGGGATCTGAGTTCCTATACAGTTCAGGTCCTCTGAGAGTTGGGCCTCCTGCCTCCTCCCTTTGCAGCTGCAGTTGCTCCTCCCTAGCAGCTCTCGCTGCTCAGAGAACAGTTTGTCATTCAGAATAACGGCTGCTGCAGATAGACTCCGCTAATAGCACCTCTTATCTGGAGGGACACATGCCACATGCTAGGCGTTTTTTCTAAGGTGTTGTGTGTTCATGAATCTAATTTTTATCATCACCCTGTCACACAGCTCCTGGCCCCCACCCTCCTCTTTCCTCCACAGAGAAGTAACTGAGACATAATGAGGTACAATGGTTTTCCCAAGGTTAAAGTGCCTGATGCACTGGAGCTGAGTTCAAAACCAGCCCAGCTGACTTACACTCCATCCAAACCTTCCTGTCTTCAACATCTTTGCCTTTCCACAAAGGCCTCCTTCTGCCTTCTTACTTTAGCCCAACGTTTCCCACATGCTACTACATGCTATTGTCTTAATCTGCTTCTCGGTTGCCACAATAAAGAACTGACCAAGAGCAATTTGGGGAGGAAGGGGTTTATTTCATCTTAGACTTCAAAGTTATACCCATCATCAAAAGATGCCAGGGCAAGAGCTCAAACAGGAACCTGGAGGCAGGAACTGAAACAGAGACCATGGGGGAGTGCTCCTCAGTGGCTTGACCTCCGCAAAGTTTTACCTATAGCACCCCCGCCTCTGTCTCTCTCTCTCTCTAAGAGCCCCTGTCCAGTGGTGGCAACATCCCACGTTAAGTTAAACATTCATCATGAAAATACTCCCACAGACCTGTCCACAAGTCAGTCAGACAATGTGATAGAGGCTGCTCTTCCACTGAGGTTTTCTCTTACCAGGCAACACCAGTTTGTGTCAAGTTGACAAAAATTAATCAGAACATGCAGGATGCTTGTCTAGCAGCAAGGTGTTGCTAGCTGTCTGTCCCAGGACAATGATTCAGTGATCAAATATGTATATACGATTTGGCTAAAACATGTGCATATTACAGCATTTTCCTAATGCTTTATTTTGTTGTATGGCCTTCATGGAAATGGCCACGGGGCACAGTGCATCTCAGAATATAATCACAAAAACTGTTATTTGGTTCTCACCTCTAACATCCAAGGGAGCTAGTCCACACAGACCACACTGGGAAGCACCATCTCTCCTCAACAGCAGTTGTACCTGCGAGGTTGCTTGTTTCTTCTTTGACTGGTGGTTGAGTTTCTCCCATATTTTAAGCCTCAGAGGGACCCAAGCCTGGAGGTGTGTGTGTGTGTGTGTGTGTGTGTGTGTGTGTGTGTGTGTGTGTGTGTGTGTCTTCTAGATCACTACTCTTTTATAGTTGTGGGCATAAAACCTCCTTCCTGTGAGTAATAACACTTACCCATACCCCTCTTTATTAGTTATTGTCCTGATTTTTTAACCCCATACCTTTCCCCTGTATACACAGAAGACTCTGGCCATTGCACACATGTTTTCATCTCCACTTCAGCTCCTTCAGTCACCATGGGAAGCATCTGTGCAGATGCTCAACAGCCAGACCTCCACTGGCATGTCTTCCTGTGTGATCTTTCTACTTACTTCCCTTCAATCACCTTATGCCAGGAATCCTGTACCTGCAACAAAGTAGATTACTGTGTCCCACGATGACTTAAATTTCTTCTTACAGCGAACCTTAATTTCTTAATTTCTGGTGTTATACTACTTTTAATTTTTAGCTATGTTACAGCTGCTGTCCTCCCTGGCTCCTCTTTGCTACTCAACTCACCACCCCTCCTGGAGTTTCACTCTCTCTTTTGCTCACTCTTGGTTGTGTGGCGTGCAACTTCATCAGTTCTACTGTTGCCTCTCAAATTTCTCACGTTCTCTTTTTGCTAGATGTGTGTAGTTGTTCTTAGTCATGCTTTCCTCCCTGCTAGCAAAGACCCTTTACTCATGTCTAGCAATCCTCATGGCTTGGAATAATGAAGACAATACACATCATTGTCTGTCCAAGCCTTGACATTCAGTCTGTACTATTGATAGGCTTGTATCTACCTTTTCTTTGAAGAGTTATTAGGAATCCATCTTTGAAATTTGTGTAGCTTCAGGGGAGACTAGTTCCAGGACAGGACGGTTATGCTAAATTATCTTCTGCTACCAAAATATAGAGATGAGCATCTTCATGATTTCTAGCAAGTTCTGCGCCTTCATGTGTTCAGCATCACTTTTCATTATTACAGTTTGTCAATAGACTTAGTCCATCACTTCCCAGAACACCCATGCTGCTCAACAATTTCTGTTCCTCTTAACACCTTTTGTTGCAAGCCAATTTAGGCCAAATTAGATTTCTCTTATTTAATTAAAATTCCCGCTGTTCAGGAAACATTTGTGGTGTGAAGCCAGCATGCCCAGCAAAAGAGTGTGAGTGTGCATGCGTGCGTGCGTGCGTGCGTGTGTGTGTGTGTGTGTGTGTGTGTGTGTGTGTGTGTGTTCAGAAGGTACTTTCAAGGTTTGTACCTTCTGGGTGCTAGATTCTTGACTCGGTAAAAATCACAGTGTTCCTGCAGACTTAACAACTTAATACAGCAATACCTGCTTATGTTGTTGACTTCCGGAATCTCTCGTTTAATGATAACAAAAAGGATTATTTGAGCAAGATCCATCCTCCTCCATGGAACAGATTAGGCAGAAATGGATGCTCTAATATTGACATTGGAGAAGTGAGCGGGAAGTCACTAATAATCACAAGGGTCACAGCCAACATTGCTGAGAGAAAGGGCAGGTTAAAAAGGTAAAAAACATAAGAAGTATATGTAGCAGTCTTCAGAATTCAAACTTAAATGCACAGGGGAAAGCCTGCTTGTCCTTAGCTTCATTAAGTCAGGGACAGCTATGGAAAGGTATGATTAAACAGAGGGGATGTGGTCTAGGGAGGAGAGACCATGGGGAGGAAGTAAGGCTTCTTTGTTCAGGGACTTCTGGCCACTGAGGGGCAGCAGCATTTGTTCCTTTCAGATTTGGGCCCCAAATCCTCTGAAGCAAGAGTCTCATGACCTAGTAATGGACAAGGACAGATGAGAAAGTTTTTTCAGTTTCGGAAACAGATGGGTGAGGGTCACACTGGTGGTGATGGTTTTAATGGCTGTGGAAAGAGGGTTCTGAGTTTCCAAGTTCTGCCTTGAGAAAGTCTGGGTTCTGTGATTACTTTGCAATGACAACGAACACAGGCCAGGAAGGCTGAGGATGGTTAAAGAGATTCTGAGGTCGAGGTGTCCCTGAGGCTTCTGAATGGCTTTTATTTCAAAGTACTTGGCATGCCAAAGCTTCATTTTGGGGTTGTCCTTTCTTCTGATCCCACTGACAATTCTATCCTTTGGTGTGAGAAACTGGAGAGAGCCTTGAGTCCACTCGAAGGGTCCTATAGGGGTATGGCCCAGCCCTGCATGCCTTCTCCTCTCCATGAACGTGGTCACATGTGTATGCCCTCTACCATTCTGTCCCTCTGGGTTTTTTTCTCTCCCAGCCATTGCTTCTGTTTACAGCCATTCATCACTGTTCACGTTAAGTTGAGTCTTTATCAGTTTGGTTTTCTTTCCGTTTTTGTCGGTTGTTTTTGGTAGGCTCTGTACATCTTCAGGTGCCCATTTGTTTTTATCTTTTTCACCTTGTTTATTTTTGGCCTAATTCTGGGGAAACCTTTCGTTTGCTGAGTGCTAGCATCTTCTTCATCACCAGAGTGCAGGGTCCTCTCTAACTCACTTCAGTGTGTGGCTGAAGGATGCAGGTATTTTGTTGTTGTTATTTTTAAGGAGTTCACTTCGGTGCAAGCTTAGAGTAAATCTCCACATTTCTCTCCACAGTTGAAGAGTCTGATATGTGTCTACCTGAGCATGCCATCTTTGCTTGGGTGTTTTCCACTTCCAAATATATCATGTTTGCTTCTTACTCTGGCAGGTATCCCCAGGGGAAAGACAGAAAAGGCTCTATGGACAGAGGTAAAGACACTGCCCTCCGTGATATATTTGGAAGTAGAAAACATCTAACCAATGAATTTTGGCAGTGGCTATGTGCACACCATCTAACCCTTTATTTTGTCAGCAGGATATTTGTGTCTTGTCATTTTCCTGGAAGAGACATCGGCTACCCACTGAGGAAGCTGGCTTAAGAGCACATACTTTAGTGGGTACCTTTTCTTCCAGGTATAATCCCTTGGTTCCTAGCCTATCTGAAATAATTTCCCCACTGAAGAACGTATTTCAAATTTTGTTTCTAAAATGACTCAAATTGAAAAACAAAACAAAACCCCAAAAATATAAACAAAATTCCCTGCTCTGTTTACTTAGGGGCATGTTTTTTATCCACTTAACACACTTATTGTGAACTATACTTGGCAGGGATCTCCATTTTTGGTTTGAATACATATAAAGACACATTTTAAGTTCTATAGAAATAATTTTTTAAAAAACCAGTGAGACCCATGGTAGGGTTATAGTCCCTAGGTAGTAAGGTGTCACTAACTCCTGTTTACTGAATTTTTAGATCATAGAATGCAAAACAGTTCCTGGAATAACAAATAAATGCATTTTTCAGAAGAAAAAATTGTCCAAAAATGCTACTGATGGTGATGCTGGGAGTCATAAAAGATGGATCAGTGTGAAATTTCGGAAATGTAGTTAATTGTAGACTTTTTTAAAAATAATTTTTAATTTTTTTATTAATTTATTCTTGTTACATCTCAATGTTTATCCCATCCCTTGTATCCTCCAATTCTCCCCCCCACACCCCATTTTTCCATTATTCCCATACCCTATGATTGTTCCTGAGGGGGATTACCTCCCCCTGTATATGCTCATAGGGTATCAAGTCTCTTCTTGGCAACCTGCTGTCCTTCCTCTTAAGTGCCACCAGGTCTCCCCCTCCAGGGGACATGGTCAAATGTGAGGCACCAGAGTACGTGAGAAAGTCATATCCCACTCTCCACTCAACTGTGGAGAATGTTCTGACCATTGGCTAGATCTGGGTAGGGGCTTAAAGTTTACCGCCTGTATTGTCCTTGGCTGGTGCCTTAGTTTGAGTGGGACCCCTCGGCCCAAATCTGCCTATCTTAATGTTCTACTTGTAGGTTTCTAGGACCCTCTGGATCCTTCTACTTTGATATTCTCCCATGCTTCTCTCATTTAGAGTCCCAATAGGATGTCCTCCCCTCTGTCCCAGTTTCCTGGTAAGTGAAGTCTTTCGTGGGACATGCCCCTTGGGCTAGTATGCAGCTATAAGTGAGTATATACCATTTGAGTCTTTCTGCTTCTGGGTTAACTCACTCATTATGATCATTTCTAGCTCAATCCATTTATCTACAAATTTCGGGAATTCCTTGTTTTTAATAGCTGAGTAGTATTCCATAGTGTATATGTACCACAGTTTCTTTATCCATTCTTCTACCAATGGACGCTTAGGCTGTTTCCATGATCTGGCTATTATGAATAAGACTGCTATGAACATGGCTGAGCAAATTTTCTTGTTGTGTGCTGGAGCATCTTCTGGGTATATTCCAAGGAGTGGAATAGCTGGGTCTTGCGGAAGCCCTATTCCCATTTTTCTGAGATAGCACCAGATAGATTTCCAAAGTGGCTGTACTAGTTTGCATTCCCACCAGCAATGAAGGAGTGTTCCTCTCTCCCCACATCCTCGCCAGCATGTGTTATCAATTGAATTTTTGATCTTAGCCATTCTGATGGGTGTAAGATGGAATCTCAGTTGTTTTGATTTGCATTCCCTGATGACTAAGGAGGTTGAGCATTTATTTAAGTGTTTCTCAGCCATTTGATACTCCTCTGTTGAGAATTCTCTGTTTAGTTCCAAGCCTCATTTCTCAATTGAGTTATTTGGTTTGGTGGTGTTTAATTTCTTGAGTTCTTTATATATTTTGGATATTAGACCTTTGTCAGATGTAGGGTTGGTGAAGATCCTTTCCCAGTCTGTAGGCTGTCTCTTTGTTCTCTTGACAGTGTCTCCTGCCTTACAGAAGCTTCTCAGATTCATGAGGTCCCATTTATTAATGGTTGACATTAAGGCCTGGGCCACTGGTGTTCTGTTCAGGAAGTTGTCTCCTGTGCCAATATGTTCCAGGCTCTTCCCCACTTTTTTCTCTAAGTGACTTAGTGTCTCTGGTTTTATGTTGAGGTCTTTAATCCACTTGAATTTGAGTTTTGTTCAAAGTGACAAATATGGATCCAGTTGTATTTTTTTACACATAGGCCTCCAGTTAGACCAACACCATTTGTTGAAGATGCTATCCTTTTTCCATTGATGGATTTGGCTTCTTTGTCAAAAATCAGGTGACCATATGTGTGTGGATTCATATCTGGATCTTTGATTCGATTCCACTGATCAACCAGCCTGTTGCTGTGCCAGTACCAAGCTGTTTTTTTTTTTTTTTATTAATTTATTCTTGTTACATCTCAATGTTTATCCCATCCCTTGTATCCTCCCATTCCTCCCCCCCCCCATTTTCCCATTATTCCCATCCCCTATGACTGTTCCTGAGGGGGATTACCTCCCCCTGTATATTCTCATAGGGTATCATGTCTCTTCTTGGCTACCTGCTGTCCTTCATCTGAGTGCCACCAGGTCTCCCCCTCCAGGGGACATGGTCAAAATTGAATGGATTTGGTTTCTTTGTCAAAAATCAAGTGACCATATGTGTGTGGATTCATATCTGGGTCTTCGATTCGATTCCACTGATCAACCAGCCTGTTGCTGTGCCAGTACCATGCTGTTTTAATTACTATTGCTTTATAGTACAGTTTGAGATCAGGTATAGAGATTCCTCCGGAGCACCTTTTATTGTACAAGATTGTTTTAGCTATTCTGGGTTTTTTGTTTTTCCATATGAAGTTCAGAATTGAACTTTCAATGTCTTAAAAAATTGTGTAGTTATTTTGATAGGGATTGCATTGAATCTGTAGATTGCATTGAATCTGTAGGATGGCCATTTTTACTATGTTAATTCTCCTGATCCATGAGCAAGGAAGATCATGCCATCTTCTCAGGTCATCTTCAATCTCTTTCTTCAGAGTTTTGAAATTTTTTTCAAACAAGTCCTTCACTTGCTTAGTTAGAGTGACTCCTAGATATTTTATATTGCTTGTGGCTAATGTGAAGGGTGTGGTTTTCCTAATTTCTTCCTCTGCAAGCTTGTCATTTGTGTATAGGAAGGCTACAGACTTTTTTGAGTTAATTTTGTATCCCGCCAATTTGCTGAAGCTGTTTATCAGCTGTAGGAGTTCTCTGGTGGAATTTTGAGGGTCACTTATGTACACTATCATATCATCTGCAAACAGTGATAATTTGACTTCCTCCTTTCCCATTTGGATACCCTTGGTCTCCTTTTGTTGTCTTATTGCTCTGGCTAGAACTTCGAGTACTATATGGAAGAGATATGGAGAGAGTGGACAGCCTTGCCTTGTTCCCGATTTTAGAGGAATTTCCTTGAGTATCTCACCATTTACTTTGATTTTGGCTATTGGCTTGCTGTAGATAGCCTTAATTATGTTGAGGAAAGTGCCTTGTATCCCCGATCTCTCTAAAACTTTAAACATGAATGGGTGTTGAATTTTATCAAATGCTTTCTCTGCATCCAAAGAGATGATCATGTGGTTTTTTATTTTCAGTTTGTTTATATGGTGGATTACATTGATGGATTTCCGTATATTAAACCATCCCTGCATGCCTGGAATGAAGCCTACTTGGTCATGATGAATGATATCTTTGATGTGTTCTTGTATTCGTTTTGCAAGTATTTGATTTAGTATTTTTGCATCGATGTTCATAAGAGAAATTGGTCTGAAATTCTCTTTCTTTGTTGAGTCTTTGTGAGGTTTAGATATCGATGAGACTATGGCCTCATAGAATGAATTTGGTAATTTTCCATCCATTTCTATCTTTTGGAGTAGCTTGAATAGTATCGGTATTAGCTCGCCCTTGAAGGTCTGGTAGAATTCTGCACTGAAACCATCTGGCCCAGGGCTTTTTTTGGTTGGGAGACCATAGATGATTGCTTCTATTTCTGTAGGGGAAATGGGACTATTTAGCTTGTTTATCTGTTCTTCATTCAATTTTGGTAAGTGAAATTGATCAAGAAAATCATCCATTTCCCTTAGATTTTCAAATTTTGTGGCATATATGCCTTCAAAGTAGGATCTTATGTTTCTTTGTATTTCTTCAGTGTCTGTTGTTATGTCTTCCTTTTCGTTTCTGATTTTGTTGATTTCAATACTGTCTCTCTGCCTTTTAGTTAGTTTGGCTAATGGTCTGTCTATCTTGTTGATTTTCTCAAAGAACCAGCTCTTGGTTTTGTTGATTCTTTGGACTGTTTTCTTAGTTTCTAATTTGTTAATTTCACCCCTGAGTTTGATTATTTCCAGACGTCTACTCCTTTTGGGTGTTTCTGCTTCTTTTTTTTCTAGGGCTTCCAGTTGTGTCGTTAAGATGCTTATGTGTGATGTTTCTCATTTCTTTTTAAAGGCACTTAGTGCTATGAATTTTCCTCTTAGCACTGCTTTCAATGTATCCCAAAAATTTGGGTATGTTGTTTTTTCATTTTCATTGAATTTCAGAAACTCCTTGATTTCTTTCTTTATTTCTTCCCTGACCCAGGTGTCAATTAGCAGAGAGTTGTTTAGTTTCCACGTACATGTAGGCTTTTTGTTATTTCTGTTGTTGTTGAATTGCAGCCTAAGAGCATGGTGATCTGATAGGATACAAGGTATTATTTCAATCCTCCTGTATTGCTTTGTGACCTACGATGTGATCAATTTTGGAGAAGGTTCCATGAGGTGCAGAGAAGAAGGTATATTCTTTCTTGTTTGGGTGAAAGGTTCTATAGATATCTGTTAGATCCATTTGACCCACGGCATTGGTTAATGATGTTACTTCTTGGCTTAGTTTCTGTTTCAATGACTTATCCTTCAGTGAGAGTGGGGTGTTGAAGTCTCCCACTATTATTGTGTGGGGATCAATGTGTGGTTTAAGCTTTTTTAGCAGATCTTTTACAAATGTGGGTGCCCTTGTATTGGGAGCATAGATGTTCAGAATTGTGATGTCATCTTGGTTGACTTTACCTTTGATGAGTATGAAGTGTCCTTCCTCATCCCTTTTGATTAATTTTGGTTAAAAGTCTATTTTGTTCGATACTAAAATGGCTACGCCTGCTTGCTTCTTGTGACCATTTGCTTGGAATATTTTTTTCCAACCTTTTACCCTGAGGTAATGCCTATCATTATGGGTGAGATGTGTTTCTTGAATGCAGAAGAATGTTGGATCTTGTTTATGCACCCATTCAGTTAGTCTGTGTCTTTTTATTGGAGAATTGAGGCCATTGATGTTGAGAGATATTAATGACCAGTGACTGTTAAGAGTCTTAATTTTGATGTTTTTTCCAGTCAAGCATTTGTGTAGTTCTGTTTTTGCCATGGGATAGTTATCTATTTCCTGAGTAGTTTTGTTTGTAGCTTGACCCTTTGGGATGGAATTTTTCCTTCTAGTACCTTCTGTAAAGCTGGATTTGTGGATAGGTACTGTTTGAAATTGGTTTTGTCATGGAATATTTTGTTTTCTCCATCAATGGTTATTGATAGTTTTGCTGGGTAAAGTAGTCTGGCTTGACATTTGTGGTCTCTTAGGGTTTGCAGGATCTCTGTCTAGGCCCTTCTGGTTTTTCTGGTCTCTGCTGACAAGTCGGGTGTAATTCTGATAGGTTTACCATTAAATGTTATTTGGCCCTTTTCCCTTGCAGCTTTTAATATTTTTTCTTTGTTCTGTATGTTTTATGTTTTGATTATTGTGCGACGGGCAGTTTTTCTTTTCTGGTCAATTCTATTTGGTGTTCTGTAGGCCTCTTGTATGTTTATAGGCATCTCTTTCTTTAGATTGGGGAAATTTTCTTCTATGATTTTATTGAGAATAGTTTCTGGGCCTTGGAGACTGATATCTTCTCTTTCTTCAATGCCTATTATCCTCAGATTTCTTCTTTTCATGGTGTCCTTAATTTTTTGGATGTTTTGTGTCAGGAGTTTTACAGATTTCGCATTTTCCTTAATGGTTGCTTCATGATCTGTTATTGTACCTTCTAGACCTGAGATTCGTTCTTCCATCTCTTGGATTCTGTTAGAAAAGTTCACCTCTGTGTTGCTTGCCTTCTTCTCTGAGGTCCTGGGTTCTCGTTTTTCTTCTGTCTGTGTGTTTATCATTGAATCCATTTTCATCTTCAGATCTTGAACTGATTTTTTGATTTCTTTCATCTGGTTGTTTGTATTTTCCTGAAAATTTTCCAGTTCCACTCTATGTGCTTCTTTTATGTTTCTCACCCGTTTGGCTGCGTCCTCCTGCATTTGATTACGAATTTTATTTGTTTCCTCCATTAATATCCTCATTTCTAAGGATTTAAGGTCATTTTTTTGTATTTCCATTGTATTTGAGTTCTCTGGGTTGTTTTCTTTGGGATAGCTGGAAACTGGAGAAGCCATGTTGTTTTGGGGGTTTTTGTGTATGCTTTTACGCGGTCCTTTAGACATCTTGGTGCCTTTGTTTTTGTTTGGTAGCTTCCAGAGTTGGATGGAGGAAGTCTGATGATAGATTCACTTGTTTTCTCACGATTTCCATAGGCTGGAAGCACTGATACTTCACTGTTGTGGATGGCAGGAGGTTAGCCCTGTCGTTTTGGTCCCTCACAGCCAGTGATCCTCTGCTCCCCTGTGCTGTGGGTCCTGCAATCGTTCTGGGTCTCTGAATGAGTGTTGGGTCAGACCAAGGTATCCACAGCCTTCTGTGTCCCCTGCCAAGTCCAGCCAGGAACACTGGGCCTGAACCACTGACTGAACTCAGCTAGATTCTCAGGACCTGAACCATTTGCTGAGCTCAGCTAGGGATTCTGACCCCAAAAATGCACACAGGGTCCAGCCAGAATTTTTGGGCTGGGACTACACACCAAGCTCAGCTAGGGGCTTTTGGCCCAAAGTGCGTGCTATGGTCAGTTATTGACTCAGGGCTCGAACTGTCCGCCAATCTCAGCCAGGAATTCTGGATTCAAACTGCACACTGTGTCCAACCAGAGTCTTAGAGCTGGTAGAACTGAGCGCTCCGCCCAGCCTGTGTCACAGCAGGAGAACTGCGGCTGCGCTGAGCCAGTGCGTGTGGTGGAACCAAGCGCTCTGTCCAGACTGCATCACAGCAGAACTTCGGCTGCACTAAGTCAGCGCCGGTGGTGGAACTGAGTGCTCCACCCAGCCTGCATCACAGCAGGAGAATTGCAGCTACGCTGAGCCAGCGCTGGTGGTGGAACTGAGCGCTCCACCCAGACTGTGTCACAGCAAGAGAACTGCGGCTCCGCTGAGTTAGCGCCGGTGGTGGAACCGAGTGCTCTGCCCAGACTGCATCACCGCTGGGGAGCTGCCGCTGAGCTAAGGTGGTGCCTAGGGTGGAACTGAGCACTCCGCCAAGCCTGCGCCACAGCAGGGGAGCTGTAGCCACGCTGAGTTAGTATCTCGGGCAGAATTGCTTGCTGGGCTGGGCCAGAACCCGGGATTCTGGGGCCGAACTGTCCGCCGAGTCCAGTCTGGGTCTGAAGGCACCACACGACCCAAATTCTGCCCAGAGTCCCCTCTCCCGCAGCAACTCCCACCAGCCACCACACCAATTGCCTCCACCAGAAGGCTATGAGCTGCAAACCTCAGCCACCGCCGCTGGTGCTGCTGGTGCCGCTGCTGCCGCTACTGCTGCTGCCTCTGCGACTGCCACTCTGATCCAAGAAAATCCACGCTCCTCCTGTGTGCAGGGGCATGCAGGTCCTCCACACCCTGGTCCCTCCAAAATGTGGAGCACTCCCGCTGCCGTGGTGTGGGGACCTCGGTGTTCCTGGCTCAGAAATCTGTGCAATTCCCTGAATTGTTCACTAGAGCCTCCAAACACGGTCCACACTGCTCACCGCCATCTTGGACCCCCCTTAATTGTAGTCTTAAAACATGTTATTAGTGCCTGCTATTGTGGCTCCTGCTTATAACCTTAGCACTAGGAAGACTGAGACAGGGGCATTGCCATGAAGTAAGACCAGGATGGGATACATCATGTGTTTCAGGCCACACTGGGCTACATAGACACTATCTCAAAATCAAATATATTCCTGCAGTGATTTATACTCACTGTCAACGTCATGTTCTCTAGAAAAAGCTAGGAGACATGTCTCTGGATATGCATGTGAGGGACCATCTAGAAGAGGTTAATAGAGATGAAAAGACTCACCTTAATTGACAGTACCATACTTTGGGTGGTCTTCAACTGAATAAGAATGGAAAAAAAGGGCTGAGCTCCGGCACTCCATAGCTTTCTGGTTCCTGACTGGACACCATGTGATCAGCTGCCTCAAGCTACAGAAGCCATGATGAGCTGTGGCCCTGAACTGTGAGCCAAAATAAGTCCTCTCTCTCTTAAGCTGCCTTTTTCAGGGTATTTGTCACTACAATAAGAAAGGTAACTAATATATGCCAAACCACAACTCAGTAAGTTATATCCTGCAATCCTGCATGGCTCAGGAGTGTTGTCAGTGCAACCAGTGGCTGCTGAGGTCCAGAAGAGCACATTCAAATGCTTCCTGCTAATAGAGAAAGCATTTAGAGGTAGGGTATTCACTCATTGATTTATTTTGCCAAAACCAGTTGGGAGTTCCTGCTACAGAAAATATACCATATTAAGAATTGAAAGTAGTGGCAAAAGTGGAGGTGGAAGGTCAGAGGGTTTAGACAGAGAAGGGAAACCAATGGTGTGGGTATCTTTGAGACAAGCTGGAGACCTGTAACTGAGTACGCTCTAGGGAGAATATGGAGGTGACTGTAGCTGAGACTCCTAGTAGAGGTAGTCACTGAGACTGAAGAGGACACCTTCTAGCCAGACAGGACTCCTAGTAGAAGGAGGGAGCATCAACCCACTCACAAAACCTCCAACCCAAGATTTACCCTGCCTACAAGATGTGCAGGGATAAAGATAGAGCAGAGGTTGAGGGAATGTCCAACCAATGCCCAGCCCAACCTGAGATCCACCCCATGGGAGAGCGCCATCCCCTGACACTGTTAATGATACTCTGCTATATTTGCAGAGAGGAGTTTAGCAGAGCTGTCCTCTGAGAGGCGCCACCCAGCAGCAGTTCGAAACAGATGCTGAGTCTCACAGCCAAACATTAGGCAGAAAACAGGGTGTCTGGTGGAATAGTGAGAGGAAGGATAAAAGGACCTGGAGGGGACAAGAAGTCTACACGAAGACCAACAGAATAAATTAGCCTGGGCTAGGGCATGGGGGACAGCTTACAAAGACTAAAGAACCAACCAAGGACCATGCATAGGCTGGATCTAGACACTCTACATATAGGTATCAGATGGGTAGCTTAATCTTAATGTGGGTGCCCTCGTAAAGGGAGGTGGGTCTGTCTCTGGCATGGATCCCCATTGCCTCCTATTTCATCACTTCTTCCAGGCAGGGATACCTTGCCTGGCCTCAATGGAAGAGGATGTACTAAGTGCTGATATAACTAGATATGTTGAGGTGGGTTGGTAGGAGGGTGAGGGATTCCCTTTTCTGAAGAGAAGAGGGGAGGGGGGAAGAGTGAGACCAGGAGGAGAGGAAGGAGGGGCCTATGATTGAGATGTAAAGTGAACAAATAAAGTTATTTAAAAAAAAAAAGAGCTGAACATATGTATAGGTGCTAGAGAGATGGCTCAGAGGTTAAGAATACTTGCTGCTCTTGCAGAGGACCTAGGTTCAGTTCCCAGCACTTACAACTCTCTGTAACACCAGCTCCAGGGAATTAGGAAGGCATTCTATGCTGGGTTGCTCTTGGCATCTGTGCTCACATGCACATATCATCACACAAACACACCCTCTTAATGTTTTTTAATCTCTTTCAAAGCTGCAGATTCCCTCCCTTGCGGGGACACAACATCAAATATGGTAAGCAATAAATATACAAGTGAGACTGAGATTTGAAAGATATAAGAAAGCAGTGAAGGCATAGCAGGGTGTACTGCGCAGACTGGGTGCTTTAGAGGGAGTTGTCAGAGCAGCAATGGGCAAGCTGAGTTGTGAAGCATGCCTGAGGAAAACAGGGAGAAGAGAAGGCAAAGATAGTTAGGGGAAGAGAAATCCTTAGAAGGAGATGCCTGGGGTGTAGCTGGGTGAGTGATCTGCAAGGACTTTGTCATAGCTGAATCCAATGGCAAAGGGTTTGTGTGGCATCGAAGGTGAGACCAGAGAACTGACCAAGTTGTCTGGATGACTATATTTTGAGCTAATGAATAGAAGAGTCAATGAAAAGTTCTAATATTGGAATATAGAGTCTTATGAAAGTATCCTAAACCATTATGCGATAGTTTCCATATTTCAAATTGTGTGTGAGGGTGCAGGTAAGGATGAAAAAAAGAAGAAGAAGACTTGTCTCTTAACACGGGGAAAGCCCTCTGTTTGCCAAAGTGTTTTTGTACATACTACTACTAAAAAAAAAAAAAAAAAAAAAAAAAAAAAAGGAGCTTCTCAGCTTCAAACACACTTCATCTTTCTTCTTCCATGGTAGCCACCTTGATCTTGATTATTCTCAGTCGAGTCCAGATCACTGCACTGCTGCTCTGTCTCACAGGCAGGATGGTCCCTCAGTTCATTCACTTCTCTCAGAAGAGTTGCAGTGAACCCTGAGACTTAACTACCACACCCTCCTCTTTTACTATTCCTGTCTTGATTTTCACCTCCAAATTTAATAAGATATAAGATATATACATACATATATATATTTATCTGATGGAACTTGGTCTTGATATCTATATACACTATGAGGTAATTACCTTAATTAAGCTAATTCCCCCACATAGTTGCCATTTTGAGGCTATTACTATTGAGCCGTATTAGTAGTTCCCATCACCGCTATACGAGATTTCTAGAATTTATTTATCCTGTGTAATTGAAACTTTACACCTTTGACCACTAACTTCTTACTTTCCTCACTCTGCCATCCTCATAAGCCCTATCCTATAATCTGTTCCCGTCACTTAGACTTCCAGAGATTCCATAGATTATTCAGACCATGCATCAATTGTCTTTCTGTGAATAGCATATGGTCATATTGATGGCATTCTGTGAGTCTCATGGGAGCTCTTCACTTTTCCCATTCTTTCAGTGTGTGTTCATTCCTCTGACTGGGTGATTTCAAATGAGCTGTCACTGAGTTTGCAGATACGTTCTTTTGCTTGATTGAGTTGGCTGCTAAGATCTCCATAGATTTTTTTTTTTTTAATTTGGACATGTTTGTTTTCAGTGCTGAAATGTCCACTTGGTTCATTCTCTCTCTCTCTCTCTCTCTCTCTCTCTCTCTCTCTCTCTCTCTCTCTCTCTCTCCCTCTCTGTGCATTTCCATGTTGTTGAAGTTTCAGTTTTCTCCTTTTGCTGTTTTCCCGATCTCATTTTGCTTTGTGCCTATGTTTTCAACAGCTCACCGAGTTTCCTTGTGACTGTCAGTTTTAATTCTTTGTCAGGTATTTCACAGAACTCTCTCTAGGGTAAGTTACTAGTATTTCACTGCATCCCCTTGGTGCTTCTATGTTTCTGTGTTTATTCACAATCCTTGTAACTTGTGCTAGTATAAACACCTTTAATGGAGTAGCCACTCCTTCAGTCTTGTCAAACTCACCAGTCAGTTCACCTAGTGACTCTTAGTGAACTGAATGGTAGGGTCTTTGGGTGGATTTTCTGCTTTAGTTTTCAAGTGGGTTTGCCTAGTACCCACTTCATGAGGATGGGACTGGTTCTTAAATCCTTAGGGGTTAGCTGAGTGTTGGGGTCTACTGCAGTAAGTCTGGACACTAAGTCTATCAGAATAGGTCTAATGAATGGGTCCTCAGATATATTCCTTCTGCCTGGAGATGCAAGGGATAGCCTGGGCTGGAATAAGTCTAGAGGTTGGTTCTACAAATCTTTCACTGGAATCTGGATTTGTGGGTGCCGAACTATTGCTTGAGTCTATGAGTTGTATCCTGGAGTCTGGGTCACTGGAGTGGGTATAGGGAATTTGGTAATAGGGAATCAACAATTGTGAGGGGTGGCTGAAGTTTAGAATTTCAGGAGACAGCCTGGTACTGGGTCCACAGAAGCTGCTATAGAACCAGGAGAAATAGGTTGTGGCCTGGCACTAGGTCAGTCCTGGAATGTGGAGACATCCCTGTGTTGAGGATATCTGATCTGGAGTCCACAATGAAACAGGAAGCTCACTTTGTGCACCTTTGCTGAACTGGAGTGTATCTCTTTCTACAGTGTGATTTAAGGGGCATGGAGAAAGAAGGATGTGAAGAAGATGTGTCCTTCCTACCTTCTCTCATCTTTTCTGTATTGTATGAGGTGATTCAACCTCCCACCTTCTGGAGTCCTTATTGCTTTCATAAAGGATGGATATTCAAGTGGGTGCTTCCAAATGAGAAACACAATAGAAACTTTTGCTCTCCAGACTCATGCAACTTAATATTTTTCACCCATGTAGTTTCTTATTTGGTTTTACCTCTAACTTTAAGAACTAGACTCTATGTGGGCTGGCAGAAGTTTTTTCCCCTTTGACCTTTATCATTTTTACTAACACCCAAAGTAGTTCAATGGATAAGTAGCCACATGGAACCTTTGTTCCTCTCAAGCCTAGAGGTGTATGACTGAGTGATCCTGAAAATCTTGGTGGAACTTTGGTCTTAGTTTCATAATCATTTTTTGTAGGCCGTGGTGGTTCTTCACCATCATGCTTATAAAAAAGCCTCTAGCAATTTCCATAATAGTATGAGCTCTCACAGATGCATGCCTTTTGCTTTACTTTATGCACTGATTACAACAGTGTAATTAAAATAATAAGTAAAAATGGCACTATCCACTGGGGACTTGGAATTCATTCCTAACAGGATTCCAGGGGTCCTGACCCCTGTTTCACTAAATATACACTTCAGTGGGAGGAAGGAAAGTACTCATATATAGTTAATGAGCAGATGCCTGTCCACTACTGGCTGTTGTTTTCTGTAATTCAAGGCCACAGCTTTCCCGAGGTTTGGTTCTTTCTGCTCTATGGACTTGAAGATGAGGCTCCAACTAGTGTTTTCAGGGACTGGAGCTGTTTCCAATTTGTCTCCTTTGTACGGCCCATTTACGGTCATATAACTGTTTCATTTCCTGAATGCTGGTGTGTGTAGTAGGCACTGGAAGATGATTCTTTATGCGGCTTTCACATATCTGGACACTGTGGAAGCAGAGGCCCTTGTAGCCTTTGCTGAATGACTTCTGAGCAAGCTTGCGCAGCACAGGCTTGGAAGATGAAGGTAATGTCTCTCTTTAACCAACATCTGGGCAGGCTGGCCTGCAGAAGGATACACACTGGGAATCGTAAGCTTGTGATTCTTTGTCTGTGATGCAATGCTCTACAAGTGCGGATGTTGTTGGTCCTTAATCATGTAACATTTGTGAATTGGAAATTCAAAAATGAATCCAAGATTGTGATAACACCTCTGCTGTTTCTTTGCCTGTATTTTGTTGTTTCTGACCTAGAGATCTTGTGCCTTCTACCTGCATCCTTTACATTCTGACTGAGTAACTTAGTAACCTGAAAAGACTACAAAAACTTGGCCATTTATGGTCTTGACAGATTTTTCTTTTCTTTCTCTCTTTCATTCTTAATCTTATTATTATTATTTATTTATTTTTTGTCTGTCAGGAATGGTGTATATGATAAAAAAAAATACAAGGGCTGGTGATGATGTCTCGTGAGCAGCAGTTGAAAGGACTCAAAGAATTCAATAAAGAGAACAAAAGTCTAAGGGAAAGCACAAGAGGCATCTCCTGGACTCTGAAGAATAATGTTCAAGAAAGGACACTGCCTGGACTACGAGAAAGGACAGAGTTCAAACTACATCTAAACCACTTTTAAAGAGATACACCTTTTACCTACAGAGGGCTGAAACCAGTGTACACAAACACTGGATTTCATAGTTAAGAAAGAGATGGCTGGATCCCATTAGGCTCAATAATTCAATGGGTTCGTGCTCCTGAGTACGGGAGGCATTTAAACACATCACTGGAGTCATTTATAATGACAGCCTCTCCTTCTAGATTGTGCCAGATTCTGTCACAGTTCTCTCGCTGATACCACCCTTTTAAACCACAGTCCTGGAAAAGAAGAAAGTGGGCCTCATTGTCTGCAGTGTTAAGTCAGCACTTACACTTCTTTCTATATGTTAAGGGGGACATCGTATAAGAGCAGAACTCTCATTCAGAGAGTAACTGAAAACATCTGGACAACCTTGGGCAGCAGACAGGCGAGTCATACTGACCACCTCGTCACCTCCTCGCTCATCCTCTATTCAGTCACTTAGCTCTGTACTCAGTGCTCTTCTCAGTATGGAGAACATGGGGAAAAGTAAACACTCCCTGTCCTTAAAGGATTTACATGCATGTTGGAGCACAGATAAGTAAGCCTAAGTCTGTATTTACAGTGCATTTTTCTTTTCATTTATTTATTTTTTTCTCTTAGTCATTTATTTCTTAATTACTAACTTTGTGGCACTTAACAAAAGCAGTATTCTGCTGGAGAATGGGGGAGAAACTAGTTCTTCAACAATCTCATGATCACTGTGGTAAATTCTTGAATCTCCAATATCTTTGAAGATGTACACATATATTTTTTATTAATTTATTCAGATTACATCTCAGTTGTTATCCCCTTGTTTGTCTCCTCCCATTCATCCTTCTTTTAAAAAAATTTTTTTTATTAATTTATTCTTGTTACATCTCAATGGTTATCCCATCCCTTGTATCCTCCCATTCTTCCCTCCCTCCCATTTTCCCCTTATTCCCTTCCCCTATGACTGTTCCTGAGGTGGATTACCTTCCCCTGTATATGCCTCATAGGGTATCAGTCTCTTCTTGGTAACCTGCTGTCCTTCCTCTGAGTGCCACCAGGTCTCCCCCTCCAGGGGACATGGTCAAATGTGAGGCACCAGAGTACGTGAGAAAGTCATATCCCACTCTCCACTCAACTGTGGAGAATTTTCCGACCATTGGCTAGATCTGGGTAGGGGTTTAAAGTTTACCTCCTGTATTGTCCTTGGCTGGTGCCTTAGTTTGAGCGGGACCCCTGGGCCCAAATCTGCCTATCATAATGTTCTACTTGTAGGTTTCTAGGACCCTCTGGATCCTTCTACTTTGCTATTCTCCCATGCTTCTCTCATCTAGAGTCCCAATAGGATTCCTCCCCTCCGTCCAAGTTTCCTGGTAAGTGAAGGCTTTCATGGGACATGCCCCTTGGGCTAGTATGCAGAATACTACTCAGCTATTAAAAACAAGGATTTCCCAAAATTTGTGAATAAATGGATTGAGCTAGAAAATATCATAATGAGTGAGTTAACCCAGAAGCAGAAAGACTCAAATGGTATATACTCACTTACATGTGCATTTTTCTTAGTATTGATATAGACATAAAGCAGGTACTGTAGGAGTAGAGATGGGAATACTCAAAACAAACCAAGGCACAGGAGGAGGGAATTAGGAAGAATTTTACAAGTGAAGTTATGGTGTAACTTACAGGAGGGTAAGAATATTCTCAGGTGCAAAGATGATTATCTTACCTTTGGTTTGATATGCTTTGTTGCTTAACAAAATTAGCAAAGGATAGACACTTTATAAGGAAAAGAGTTTTTATTTAGCTCACACTCAGGCTGTGAATGTCTAGGTGGGCAGGGCACTAACTTTGGTGAGGATCCTTGTATTGCATCACATCATGGACTATAGCATTATGGTGAGTAAGTGTGTGAGGGAACAAAGGTCAAAACAGGAAACCAGAGACTCTGGTTCTTCTATGCCCGAGTTCCCGCAATAAGTGTGTGTGTGTGTGTGTGTGTGTGTGTGTGTGTGTGTGTGTGTGTTATACACACATGTGCATGAATGTGTGCTATATACATGCCCTTGTGGCTATGTACAAGTACTTAGTACGTGTATGTGCATAGAGAGGCACAAATCAACCAATGCTTAGTTACTCTTCACACTATTTTTGAGGCCTGATGTTCCCTCATTTAGCTATGCTGGTTGGCCAACGAGCTCTAGGGATCCTTCTGTCTCCTCCCATCCCTCAGATTACTGCTTTGCCTGGCCTATTTTAGCACTATTGCTGGGGACCCAAACGTAAATCCTCATGCTTAGCAAATGGGCACTTTATTAGCCAAACAATCTTCCCAGTGGCCCATGAGAACTTAAGCGCTTCTGAGGATAGTAATACCAATGATCCACCATAAACGCATTATCCCATTGATCTCTTAATGATGCAACCCCATTTATATACATGAGGCCAAGATTCTAGTACCGGAACCCTTGCAAAACAAACGATACCCAAGGGGACAAAGTATACCCAAACTACAGCAGGTTTGAGGCAGTCTGATGTGTTCAAGGAGCTAGAAATAATATGATTTATTCAAGGGAAAGAGTATATGTAGAGGACTGAAGGAGCTGCAGAAATAATCAAGAATGAAATGCAAGGTCTTGCAGGGTAGAGCTATGAATATCCTTTCACAAAGATGACTCTACATACACAGTCAGGGCTGATTTCTCTCTCTCTCTCTCTCTCTCTCTCTCTCTCTCTCTCTCTCTCTCTCTCTCTCTCTTTGTGTGTGTGTGTGTGTGTGTGTGTGTGTGTGTGTTTAGGAGTGGAAGATCAATTCTGAGTTGGTCACTATCATTTGAATGAAAAATATTAATGGTTGGGCAAGTGTGACTAATGAATCCTCTGAATGATAGGCATAAAACAAACCATTTATATATGTCAGCATATTCCAGGATCCTGAACTCCGTAGATCATATGAGTGGGAGTTAGTGTTGTAGGTGGCAGTATCAACAGCATCAGATAAGCCAGGCTGCAAGGGGAGGTGCCAACCCTCCTACATTTATGGAGATGGACTTTCGTCTGAAATGCAGTGTGGGTCCTGGTTCTTTCCTTCAGTGCCTATGGAGATCATTGAAAGACCATGTTCTGAAAGACTTCTGGTTGGGAAAGGGCTTGGTTGCTAGGAAACCAATGGCCACTAAGAACCACACCTACAGGGCAGCTCCAGATGAGGCCCTTTCTCTTTAGAAAGGAATTTCTAATTCCTCCCTTGAGCTGTCACTGCCTACATATTTAATTTCCTTTTGGGGGGTGGGGTGGGTGTAGCAGCCATCTGGCCTGCTCACAAAAGGTTTCTAACTGATTATGCAAAGTGTTCAGTGTTAAAACTTGGCCAGATGTGAGTCTTCATTTGTTTGTTTTTTTTATCCCTCCTTTAAATAAGAAAAAAATTGAACGGTGATCAGGGTTTTTTTTCTTTCTTCTTTTCTTCCTCCCTCTATTCTCTCTCTCTCTCTCTCTCTCTCTCTCTCTCTCTCTCTCTCTCTCTCTCTCTCTCAGAATAAATCTCATCATGACAGTGTGTTTTAAAGAACCATTTTTGAATAATTTTAACCCACCATATAGAAGCTCAGGAAAAGAACTTAGGTTGGCATGGAACCAGAATTTTCTGTTAACAGGTTATTATCAGTTTGGGAAGAGGATGAGAGACAAGCAATGTGGGCAGTAGGGGACAGAATATGCTAATCATTTTCACACCATGAACCACCAACTAGCCCAACAACACACTGTCCAGTCCTTGGGGTATGCTCAAAGCACACTGGTAGCAGAAAACACGAATCAGTACTGAATCAGAATTTACATTATAGAATCTTCCTGTGCGGCCATCATTTGTGTTCATCAAAGCAAACAGCCAAAACAACTCAACAAATTCAGTAACAGGAATCCACGATGAAGGAAGAAGTCTGGGGTGTCCTTCAAGCCCTGGAATAGCTTCCTTCTGTGTGTATGTCAACACTAGGAGAAGACATTTGACAATCCGCTTAGGAATAAGGGATGTCACCTGAAAGTCTAGCAATGTTTCACCTAGGAAAGGTGTTTTCATACTGATGATCTCTCTCCTCTCTTCCTACTCACACAAGACCTCAGGCTCCTGTGTGAGTGTGAAAAGATATGCCAAAAACAATACATGTGGTAGCTGCCCTCAAAGGTTGCCCTTGAGGGAACAGATGACCATGTCTATCTGAGCTAAGAGAAGTTCTGTCTAGGCCTAGTCAGTAAGAGCAAGGGTAAGGAGAAAAAGAAAAGAAAGAAAGAAAGAAAGAAAGAAAGAAAGAAAGAAAGAAAGAAAGAAAGAAAGGAGGCATGACAATTCTACAAATAAATTATTTTTAAAAAGGAAAGATTCAAAATACAAATACACAATCCAGTCTAGAAAGTAACACAACAGAAGAACAGGACAAAACCCTCCACAAGTGTTTATAGGTATTGCATATCCCAGTAAATGAGAATTCAATATAAAGAAAATAGGTGCTCAAGAGTAAGAGAATAAAAACATAGACTATCACCCAAAGGAACATAATATCTGAAAGGGGGAAGTGGTAAGATAAAATATTTTCATGACAGAACTAAAACTGAAGTTCAGTAAGTAAAAGATAGGATCAAACATTACTGAAAAATCAGTTACTGAAGAAGTACAGAGGCTTGGACCAGCGTGATGAATACAGGCTACAAGTTGTAAGGAGCAAAGCACATAAACAGATAGGTAGGAATAAGGAGAGGAGGCAGAGCAAGATTATCTACAGTTCGGTTCATCTGACAAACAGTAGCGATCATAGCCATGAGCTGACACCCATAAGGAATAGCGTACCTGATGTGTTTGGAGGATTCGGGGCCCTGGTGTGATTAGAGAAGAGTCAGCAATGGGGACGAGGCTAGAAGCTGAGGGTGGAAGAGTTGTATAAGCCATTGGCGAGGTGATTGAACACTTTGAGCTTAGGAGCACATTGAGCATAACCACATCTCACTGTGGCGGGTGAATTGTTGAAGTTACATACTGCAGGGATATGGATGCTAAGGTTCTTGGAGTAACGGAAGCTAGGGATGGTAGTGAGTTACAGCAGAGATAGCTAGCATTTGATTGCCTTCTCCATCGTGAAATGTAGATGCCGTGATGCTATGGGTCATTTAAGAATGATTAGCTCGTGAGACGTGCACCAGGATGAATGTATTAATGTCAGGAGAGTGGGTTGGTTATCACCAGACAGGCTCGTTATAAACATGAGCTCTTGAAGGTGAGCTGTCTCCTTCCTGCTTCTCTTGCACTCCCTTCCCCTGTGGTACTCCCACCATGTTATGCCACAGTATGGAGAAGGCCCACAGATGCTGACAGTCTGGGTTTGGACCTCCCTGCCTCTACAACCTAAGCTAAAATAAGATAAATATGCTTCCCACAGACTCAGGGTTTGAACATTTGATTGCCTGCTTGTGCTGCGAAGCCAGTAGGAGGTAGGGTTCTGACTGGGGGACGCAGATCAGTAAGGATGGAGTGTTGAAGGCTGTAGTGTGGCTCCTGGTTCCCTGCTTCCTGTCCCTCCAGGATGGGAACAATCGTAGCCAGTATAGATGGAGCACCTCTTACCCATCCCTGCTAGCATAGATGGCACCACCCCAAGCTGGGAACCCAAACAAAGTTTAATTCCTTGAAGTTGATTCTGTGAGGCATTTGATTGTGGTAATGTGAAAGTAATTAGTACAGATTCTGTTATTTACAAAATACCCAGTTTATAAAGTTCTGTTTTTGCAACAGAAAATGAACTAAACCATGCCATGTGGATTGGTAAGAAGTGGAGAAAATCTGGATGTTTTGAAAGATAAAATATTAGGGTTTGCAGAATGATCTCATGTAGGGTACTGACACAGAAGAGAAACCACAATAACTATAAGACTTTTTGCCTAAATGTCTATAAGGATTGTATTCCCACTTATGAGTAGGAAGAATGTTGTAGAAGCAAGTTTGTGATGGGAACCAGAGGCTGTTTTATTTAGTTTGGGTTGGTCTTTTGTTTGTTTGTTTGTTTTTGTTTTTTTGAGACAGGGTTTCTCTGTGCAGCCTTTGTTGTCCTGGAACTCAGAGATCCACCTGCCTCTGCCTCCCAAGTGCTGGGATTAAAGGTGTGTGCCACTGTACCAGAGTCTGTTTCTTAACTTCATTTACACCCTGATTCAAGCAGAGATACAAGGAAATGGTTGGATGCAGCGCTGGATTTCAAAGAGAAGTCAAACTGAAGAGATAAATTGGAGGCTTATCAATCGATGTAAATTGAAGTCCTTGAGAGAGAGAGAGGGAATACAATAAATAGAACTGAAAATTTATTCAAAAATATAATGAAATGAAGTCTGAGACTTGGTAGATTGAATTAATGTGCTGTGCTTCAAAGCAATCTGACGCGGAGCATGTAGGCAGAGAAAGCCCGCGTGTGAAAAATACCCATGCTTGATGGCTGGGCTTCCAGGGAGAAGAATGAGCTTGTCTGTCATCCAGGAAGAATTACGTCACAGAGAACAGAGATAGGAAACAAGAAACTGGACCATAGCAGCATTCAATAGGTAAAGGTAACAGGCTAATGACTGTATTGTCTGGAGTGAAGTGTGAGTCAAGAATCACGTATAGGACCGAGGAGATGGCTCACAATTGAAGAGCATTCCCCGCTCTTTAGAGAAGAGGCTGGTTTAGTTTCCAGCATCCACATTAGGCAGTTCAGGGTGCCTTTTACTCTAGTTCTAAGGAATTGGGCATCCTTTTCTGGCTTCAGGCTTCTGAGGAAACCTATGGTGCATGTACACCTGTGTGAGCGCGTGTGCACACACACACACACACACACACACACGCACACACACCCCTGCTCACACATACACTCAATGAATAAAAACAGATGTTTAAAAAAAGAAAGTCAGGCCAAGCACAGTGGCAGAGGTCTGTAATCCCAGCACTCAGGGATGCAGAAGCAGGCGGATCTCTGTGAGGCCGAGGCCAGCCTGGTCTACAAAATGAGTCCAGAACAGCTAAGGCTACACAGAGAAACCCTGTCTCAAAAAACAAAAGACAAACAAACAAAAACACAAGTCAGTTGTAACCAAGCTGTTGTACAGACAGAGGGTAACAAGACAGATATTCTCATATAACTCACCAGACCTGGGAAATAGTTAACTGCCAGTGGGGGAAGCTATTTGAAAATGAAATCAGGTCACTTATGAGATGAATCAAAGCTCACAAGTCAGGAATGATGGATGTGGAGGCTGTAGAGTACAGGCCTAATAGAAACAACTGTCAACTATTCATATGGAACAGAATGCAAAAACTACAAGCCCTTGATAATATAAAAATGACAAACACTGTAACAAAAGCCAGGAAGTGGTGGGAGCCTTGGTGGGAGGAAGCGTGAAAATGCTAAGGCTCCTTGTTCAAGAAAGTCAGCTAATATTGTGCAAAACCACGCCTGTAGTTAGAAACACCTAACATGCCACTAGTGGTGATCTTGTTTATTCTCGAACATGGATGGACAGAAAAACATCAGGTATACTAAAGGAATAATGTTATTTCACTCTAATTTCTTTGTTTGGATAAATTCAAATAAGAGTAAACACTTTTACTGAAACGGTGTTCATAACATTATTTTACTTTTAGAATAGCTATCAATCTATCATTTGAATTTACACACAGAAAACCACGTGGAACTGTGTTCATCTGTAGCACTAGTGGTTAGTTCACGGTGTGTAGAAGTGGCTTTTCTGTTGCTGTGATGAAACACCATGACCCAAAGCAGCTAATAGAAGGAAGAGTTTATTTGGATTTAAGGTTGGAGAGGGATTAACATTCGCCATAAAGAGGAGACATGGCAGCAGGTGGTGAGGGCAGGAATCTGTGAGGTCACATCTTCAGCCACAGAAAAATGGAGAGAGCTGAAAATGAGGCAACACTACGAGCTCTCAAAGCCACACCCCTTCCTCTGCTATGGTGTGCTTTCTCCAGCCTCCCCAAATAGCTCCATCAGGATCCAATAGGATCAAGTGCTCAAATATGAGAACCTATAAGAGACATTTCTCATTTAAACCACCCACAAAGGGGTGGGGGAGGGTTGGGGGCTGGGGAGGTGTGTGTGTGGGGGGGGGGGTGGATCATTTGAGATGATGCAGTTCAGTGTAGGTTTTAGTGTGATTGCATTTCAGTTGTTTGAATTCACAAGCACATTTTGTTGTAGTTTAATTTATTTTATTGTTGTTGTTGTTGTCTTGGTATCTATAAGTAATGAATAAGAAAGAGAACTGGTTTGGAATCATCCCATGGGAAAAGTCTTGGAGGAAGAGCCCTAAACAGACACATTACCAACAGGGAAGAGCTGGATGGGCTTAAAGGGAGTGGAAATACAGTAGCCGTAAGCAGGAAAGGCATGTAAACCCTTCCTCATAATCATCATTTGGTTTATGCCAGGCTGCTCTGGCAAGGTCAAAACTATTATCTCCTATGTAGCAACAGGTGAATTCAGTGGATTTGGTGCATTCAGAGAATGGCCCATGACCAGTTTCTGAAATAACCTGTATCTGTCTCAGCCACAGCAGATCATTTGGATAACCCTTGCCAAACTCATTCACTAAAGGTTGGGCAGCAGCTCTCCTGGGACCTTGGCTGTGTTGGCCTCTAGAGATGCTGAAGCCTGAGCAGTAACGTGAGCATAGTGCCTATGTAGCCGAGTCACATCAAACACCCAGACATTGAGGCTGGGAACATGTCTGGTTTGTATGCTTTGTACATGCTACTCACATGTCATTTCTGGGGTTACATGAGGTCTATTTGACTCCAGTGGAAGAGGGCAGCAGGAATTTTGTTCTTGCCTTTTGTAGAGGAGAGAACAAGCAAGGGCATCTCTCTCCTTGGTGTCTTCATGTTTTGGATTTGCCTTTCTATTTCTCTTTTTACTGGAACAGGCCATCACTAAAGCATAACAGAGTTTCTCATTTCCGAGTTCTTCTAGTGAATCACCAAACTTGTGGTTGGTCTCGGGGATGTTGAACATGACCCAGATTTTAGAGACCAAACTAAATTCCCAGAGAATTCATGTGCTCTGCTCATGATCATACAGTCAGCAAATGTGCCAGGATTGGCATGAGCTTTTTCTCACTCTGGAGCCCAATTTCCCCTTTACAACAAAGGGTCTCAACTAATTTTCTTTCTAGCGGCGTGCCATTTTGGCTTGTGCACACAAGAAAACTTACACTCTACAAATTAACAACCAGAAGAGACTTTCCACTCCTACAGGTTATGGGTGGAAGATTTTGGGCCCACTCATGGTTTTCCTCCTAGCTATTCAAATGCCATACTTGGCTGTCTCTGGGAACATTTTTTTGTGCCTTTGTGCTGCTTTCCCTCACCAGCCTTCTTGAATCTGCTCAACCCCTCCACGGTTATCAGGTTCAGTGTGCGTCTTGTGTAGGGTGTCTGGCCATTCCGAGTTGCCCGGAACTATCCAACATCTATCTCTATACAGGTCTACTATACCAGGACACCTCCAGTTCCACACAAGCCGGATGGCTGGCTCTTCTGCTTCAGCTTTCTGTAGCAGTGTCACTCAGATTTGGATTTGCACCTTTGTCACCTAGAACCTTAGGACAGTGCAGGCTACTTTGTGTAGTAGGGCTGAAGCCAGAGGTGTCTAGATAGCAGCCCAGCAGTATACCGCTGTGCTGCGTGCTCTACCCATGGGATTTTTTTTTTTTTTTTTTGCCATTTTGTCAAGCTTGGGGGTGATTCTGCTGGAGTCAGGACTGCAGTTTGTGTGTGAGGGCTAGCAGCACATATTATCTCCCAGCACTTGTTGCACTGAGTTGTAGTTCTCTGTTTGCTTATTTCCTTCACTGGCCTCTGAGATCCCCAGGAAAAGCAAGTGTCCTCAGCCCCTGTTACCAATATTAACAGGATGGTGAGCAAAACGTAGGCACTAGAAAGGCCATCCAGATGAATAGAGAAGGGAGTGAAATTCCTTAAGAGAGGATGCAGGGATTATGCCTTAGGACAAAGTAGGAAAAGGACATATTCATCTAACTAAAGACATTAGTGTGAGGGCTGAGGCAGGAAGCTTAAGGTGGGGATTCTTGGGTCTAGCCTGATGTGTATCTCATACCCCGAAAGGCATCACTGGCATTCATGGCCTGGGGCCAGGGGAAGGAAGATATTTATATGCGGCATAGAATATTCTGGAGAAGTGGTTGCTAGGGAGCACCCCCTAGACTGTGCCATCCAGAAATCTGGAGTTTCCTTGGGAAAGTGGTCCTTACACACTGAAATGCTGCCTTATGGGAACTGTCTGGAGCCCAGGCAATTATGAGTCTACAATTCCAAACTGGATCACTAGTTAAGTCCAATACTATTTTATCAGGTAGTGTCCTCAAAGCCCCAGGTAAGACTCCCTGTTCAACAGATAATGGGGAAAAATGAGAAGTTGAGTCAGCCTACCTGAGCTCACTCACACACTAAGCTGGCAGGGCAGGATGCTGGTTGTTCCGCCCCTGTCCCATTCCTAATTTAGGTATCTCTCAAAGATGCTACCTCAAACCCTAGAGTGGAAACCCATCTTCTGCCAGCCAAGGGGAGTGCAGTTTTGTCCCCATTGTGCTGTGTTTGGGGTATCTTGGAAACCATTATTTCACTCATGAACAGTCAAAGTTGCAAACATTGACCAGATTCTAAGAAATGGCTGCTTGTCAGTCACCTCCGTGTGCACCCGCTGAATCTGAGCTAGGCATTGCCCAGAGCCTGCTGGACTGTGGCCTGGCATAACTCCCCATTTGCTCAAGAGGTAAAGAGGAAAGAAAAGTTACTCCTGATCTTGCAATTCTCTGGATATGGGGGATTTTGATTCCAACTTGATGTTAATTAAATTGTTTTTAGGGCCTAATGTATTATATGTAATGTTTGCTTTCTAATGACCAACAGATGGTTTTTCAATGCTAATGAGGGGTGTATAATGACTCCCAGATTCCTAGTACAAGCTGTACAATCAGCATGCTGTCAACTAAATGGATTCTTTGGGCAGAGTTAGCACTCCCCGGAGTTGGTCACCAAGCCAGGACTTTGGCTGCAATGGACCAGGGAACTCACCACCCTGTGTTATGTCACTGCTAGGTTCTTACAGTGAAAGCGTGCTCAGATAACATTGATTGCACTGTAATGTACAGGATATAGTACGTAGGGCTTGCTTGCTGAATTTGTCAAAGGATGTCATAGTTGGTATGGAGCTTAGACTCCAGATTTTCTCATCTTTGAGGAGTGTCAAAGTCCTCTTTTATTATTTGAGAAACAGCTTTCTGTTTTATTTACTTTATTATAAAAGTCCCATCTAGATTAAAAAACGAGAAAAAGTAAAAGGTGAAAGAAAGAAGGAGATGAAACAATAGTTTAAAAAATAAACCAGAAAATTTAAAGATGTCACCTACGGGTTTAGTATACATAGGACCCTGAGCCTAAATCTGGTTTGGAGTAGTATAGTCAAGTTTGTTCACAGTTCATAAAGAATTTGCCAATTTGTGTTTGTCTAAAATTCAGTCCTCCTTTGAGTCTTTTTAAAATTCTTCCTATGACTTTCCATGTTAGGGAATGAATTTTTCTTAGTAAAAAGCATTGCTAATTTAAAAGTAATTCTAACTGTGTGTGTGTGTGTGTGTGTGTGTGTGTGTGTGTGTGTGTGTGTACATGAGACTAAAGTGCCCAAGGAGGCCAGAAGAAGGCATCAAATCCTCCTAGAGTTGGAGTCGAAATGGAGTTACAGCAGTTGTGAGCTGCCTACCGTGTGTGCTGAAAACCCACCTTGCGTCCTCCGGGAGATCAGAATGTGTGTCTTAACTGCTGAGCCAGACCTCCAGCTCCCTTACTTGTTTCTATATACCTTGTACGATTTGACAAAACTGCATTTTTTTTTTAAGTAGCAAGAAGAACTAGAAGAAAGCTCATTGTAGCAAAGTACTTGCAGATGTCTAGAGATATGATCTTTGGTGATGCTAGTTTTAGATGAAATGGCCATAAGTGTATGCTTTCTGCTAAGTATTCTTGTAGTGGTTTACACATGCCATAATAGAACACAAGAGTTTAGCTGTATATATGCTTGTATCAAGTTAGCAAACTATACACATATCTACATATGTGCATGTAGACATATATGGACACATATTCATATGTGTTCCATTATATCTGTCTAAGAACTATAGTTTTCTCAGACTATTGCACTAACCAAGGACAATATAAGTAGTAAACACCGAACCCCTACTCTGATCTAGCCAATGGACAGGACATCCTCCACAGTTATGTAGAGAGCAGGGACTGACTCTGACATTAGCTCTGGTGCCTCATATTTGATGACCTCCCCTTGGTAGGGAGCCCTGGTGGCACTCAGAGAAAGAATAGGCAGACTACCAAGATGAGACTTGTTAGCCTGCGACCATAAAGTTGGGGAGGAGGTCCCCCTCGGACATGGACCTAAGGGAGGGTAATAGGGCGAGGGTGGGAAGGTAGGAGGAATGGAAGGATACGAGTGATGATGGGAGAGCAATTGAGTTGTAATCTGAATAAATTAATAAATAAGAACTATAGTTTTTATCAGCTTCAATTATGTGAAATTTACATTTTAAGTTAAACCTTGCTTAATTTATGGAGACAGTATATATCACTAGGAACTCTATAATATCACACAATACCTGAATTCATTTTATTTTTAGTTGTTGGAACTTGTTGCTGCAATTGCTATTATAAGCAGTGTGCCTTACAATCTCTAAAATATTCTTCACTTTTGCATTTGATGATGTATCACAAACATCTCCCATGACAGGATGAGCAGGTGATGCCTTTGGACATTTACCTAACGGTCTACAGAATGGATGTCCCATAATCTAATTCCTCAAGAGTAGGCTTGTATAGGCATACATACTATTTCCTCATAGGAAAATCCTAGAGATGGTAAACTTAAGCTTTGAAACATATATTTCCCTCCAGAAAGTATGGCCCAATTTGTATTTCCACCAGTGGGACATGGTAATGTCAGTGTCTCAACCCTGAGCTTTCCTTTCATTTTCTTCTTTTTTCCTTCCTTCCTACCTCCCTTCCTTCCCTTTCTAGCTTGCATTCCTTGTAACTCACAAAGATCATACTTAATCACATAGCAAACAGAACCCATACCAACCAATCATACGACCTTACAGTCAGCATGAAGGATAGTTTCCTGTCGTTTGTACATCTCTTCCCCTGACTTTCCTATCTAGTTTCCCTCTGAAGAATGATGCTCTGCTAAGATTTCCAAACACCCTGGAGGATGTCTTCTTATAAATTTGCATCACATGTACCTTATATTAGTTAGAATCTGGCAACACTCATAATGTTCTTTTGCTTTCTCACTCATCAATTTATCTCAACCACCTCCCCAAGACAGAGTGAGTAGATAATTCTTTTGAGAAGTTATATAATATTTAGTGAATTCATGTACTATTGTCTTTTAGAGCTATTCTATACTAATGGACAACTAGCTGTTGTATATTCTCCATTTCTGGTACTTTTAAAATTTCCTAATTTTATAAATTATGAAATATTAGTATTAGCTATTTCTGTCATTGTGTACGTCTTCCTGGTTTCTTATTTTGTTGACTATTTTTCATATATATATATATATAGTGAGTTGTCATGTGCATCTGAGGTAGTGAGTACTTGCAATCTTAGCTCTTGGCTTAGGCATTTCTCTAGTGTGCGTGGCTAAATGTTCTAGGTCATTTGGTTAAGTGTAGCCGGATGGCTGTTTCTTGGAAGTTGAGCACGAGCTAAAGAAATGTTTATCGCTTCTGCTCTGAGGGCTTAGACATGGATAAGTCTCAGACTGAGAGAGAAAGGTGCATATGGAAGGATCCAGGGTCCTGGCTGACTTTGTGGAGCAGGGACCTCCTGTCTATTCACACTGGGCTGTGGCGGAGGCAAGAAATGGACTCAGGAGTAGGTCACTGCGATTTGGGGCTTGATTTTTATAGAAACTAGCATTACTTCCCAGGAAAATATATGTACAGGCTCCTTGCTATCTTAAAAAAAGTATCCTTGGCCCTCAAGTAATAGTTTTATTTTTAGTGTTCAGGAAAAATAAACTTGCTTAAATTCAATGGCTTCAAGGCATTTTCTCATGCTGAGAGCATTTTCCCACACACAGCTGGCTGGCTATTTTTCATCTCTCAAGTCTTGGTTTAATCATCCTAATTCCAAGACACTTCCTCTGACCATCGATCTAACTAAGTAGCCTCCACATATCTTCTGTCCCTGACACAGGTGGGGGTGTATAGACAGAGTGATGGCTTCCTACATAGCACTCGGAGCCACTTTTGGTTCAGCATTTACCTGTGTGTACACATAGTCTCCTGCTCTCCATGTACGTCCTTGAAGGAAGGCATAGTGACAGGGTCACTCTCACTGTCCACCAAGCTCTTAGTAGAGAGTCTGGCTCAGAGTGAGCACTCAGTGATCATTTGTTGAGAAACGAATGGTTCCAAAATTCTAAAAATAGTCCTTTGACAACGCTTGCTGTATAGATAGATTTGTTAATTTCTTATAGTAAATCAATAGCATCCATAAACTTGGGGCCACTGAGTAAAGCCATTGGTATAGTCAGACAAACTCATATAGCAAATAGCATTGTTGAGACTCAGAAATAAGTAACTTGTCCAAGCTTCCTAGCTATAAGTAGAATCTGACTCTTTCCATTCATACAGCAGGACATCCCAGTAGATAGGCAGGCTCGGTAGACGTTTGACTTCAGTCCCCATCTCTGTTATTCACTTATCATGGCTTCATTCAGCCAGTTTTTGGACATTTACATTGTTCGCATTCATTCATTAATTATGGTTGGAGGGTCACCACAATATAAGGAACAGTATCAAAGGGTTGCAGCATTAGGCAGATTGGGAGCAACTGTGTTACAGCATCTGCAAGAACTGGCTTTGTGTGTGTGTGTGAGTGTGTGTGTGTTTGTGGGTTTTGTTTGTGTGCATGTTTCTTGTGCATTTCTCTTTATATTCTGCTTGGGGGGTGCTTTTGTTTGGTTATTTGTCTGCTGTTTGCCTGTTTATTGGGAAACCCTGCTGCTAATGTCGAAGTCCTCCACTATTCTGAAAGCCCTGAGCGCTGTGCAAAATGGGGAACCTGGGTCCTCACAACCTCTACCTGAGGACTGTCATGTAGTGCTTAGGGAAATTGTAGGTCCACCTCTCTTTCTCTTGACAAGAACCCGTTAGGCAAGCAGCTGAGATTCTTGAAATCTCTCTGCATGTAAATGAAGTGTCTCAGGACCTTAGCTCTCAGCCCAATGATCTTTGCCCACCCTAGATACCCCTCCCCCTCCCCCAAAGGTCTATATAACCCTTGTTTGCCCCAAATAAAATTGATCTGTCTCTCTGAGGCTGATTCCAGAAGGTCATTTCCATTTTGCTCACAAACCACTGAATGCCCAGTTCATTGCTTCTGCTCTGTTGCTCCTGATGACCAGTGGCCAACAACCCCAGGAACCAGGAAGAGTCACACCTGTTTGTTTTTTAAAGAGAAAGAGAGAATGCAAAGCTGTAGAGTTGAGTGAGTAGGTAGGACAGAAGGATCTGGGAGAAGTTGGGGAAAAGAAAGCCATGCTTTTCAAATATGTTGTATGAAAAAATTGCTTTCAATTAAAGATGTATAAAAAAGGAGAAAAACTACAAGTTAGGTTGCGTTTTAAAAGCTTTATTATTTGGAAACAAATTTTACTCACACTTTTGGACTTTTTATTTATTTATGTTGAGTATTTCAGGTAATGTATTTTGATCATATTCCCATACTTCCACTCCCCCCCCCCAACTCCTCTCAGGTTTACTCCTTATTTGTGCCCCCACCCCTCAAACTCCATGTTCTCTTTTTAGTAGAAGACGTCACACCCACACCCATTATTATATGGTCAGTGAAAAGTAGATTCTGTGGGTTATTAAAACAAACAAAGATTTAAAGGAAGCGATGCTGGGTGTGGTGGCACACACCTTTCATCCCAGGACTCAGGAGGTTGAGGCAGGTGGATCAGTATGTGTTTGAGGCCAGCCTGGTCTTCATGGTGAGTTCTAGGACAACCAGGGTTATGTAGAAGACACCCTGCCTCAGAAAAATCAATAGGTAGTAAAAGTACAAAAGAAGGAACAAGGGCCTGTACTGGTGTCTGTGTTGGAAGCCAAGAGAAGCACCGATGAGCAGAGGGCTTAATGCATCGGCCAATCCCTTCCTGATATCCGCTGGTATTTTTCCACTATCTCAGCCCAGTCCTGAAAATCTGAGTTCCATCTCTTCTTCCTATGGTGGCAGTCTTGATATCTGTTGGAACATTTTTGAGTAAAGTTTTTTTTTGTTTTTGCTTTTGCTTTTGTTTTTGTTTTTTGCTGTGAAAGTAACATAAATAAAAACAAGCAATAATAATAGCTGAGACTGGTTGGGGAATTTAAGTGCGTGATGAGCCTGTACTTATCATCATTAAAGGGTTCTTCGTTGAGAAGGTGACACTGCTCAATAAATTATGATGACTCTAACAGTTTGTGTCAGGTGACTTTACTCATCTCCACTCACTTAAGCCTCATTCATATTTCTTGACCTTTTGTTTAACTGTCAGAGCCTTACTAGATGCTGCAACAGCAAAGGCATTATCTGTGTCCTTGAGAGGCTCAGGGTCCAGTGGCCTGGAAAGGACGTGTGAGCTGGAGATGGCAATAAAGCAAGCAGCTGCTGGTTACAGCTTTGCAAAGGCAGTGACAGGCTCTGCCTGAGGTGGGTCTGTAGGGCAGAAGGGACATCCCTGGGTTTTCTGTCACGAGATCCAGTTTTTGCAGATCCTCTTAACAGAGTGGTTCTCAATCCTCCTAATGCTGCGACCCTTTAATACAGATCCCCATGTTGTGGTGACCCCCCAACCATAAAAGTATTTTGTTGCTACTTCATAACTGTAATTGGGCTACTATTATAAATCATAAAGTAAATATCTGGTGTGTAGGTTGTCTGATAAGTGATCTCAAGGGGACTGTGACCCATGGGTTGAGAACTGCTACTTCCAACACAGAAAGGAGCCTCAGTACAGTGGACAGAGTATAGAAAGGCTTGGATGTGACAGACTGTTTCTAAAGAGAAAAGGAGTTTGCAGGCTCCAAATACCTCTGTATGCACCCACTCACACCCCTCCCTTCTCTTTTCTCAGTACTGGGTCCCAAATTTGAGAGATGCTCGGAATCACCTGGAAGGGCTGCTGAAACACCAATTGCTGGTCTTGTCCTCCAGAACTTCCTATTCAGAGGGTTAGGGCAGTTTTGCAGCTTGCCACTTCAAATGCTAGCCTTGGGGTATCAGTGGGTTTATCAGGGGGCTACCCTTGTACATATTTGGTTTTATTGATTTAGGGTAGTGTTTATAGGGGACACAAAACCTATTAAAATGGAAAAAAATGTCCCAGCACTGAGAAAAGAGAAGGGAGGAGGTGTGAGTGGGTGCATGCACAGGTATTTGGAGCCTGCAAACTCCTTTTCTCCACATCCTCACCAGCATGTGCTGCCACTTGAGTTTTTGATCTTACCACTGTAAGGATTTTCTTTTTAGATTTATTTTATTTTATGTGTTGTAAAGTATCATCTGAGTGCTGGGAACTGAGCCCTGGTCCTCTACAGGAGCAACAGGTGCTCTCTTAACTGTTGTGCCATCTCTCCAGCTCTTAACTCATTCTTGTAGGTACATAATGGTGCATAATGCTTACTTATGTTTCCCTGATGACACATGGATTGAAACATCTCTTCCTGTGCACACTTATCAGCCACAGATGTATGTACTGAGAAATATATTAAGACCTTTGGCTTATTTCTTAAAGTAGATTATTTATAATTTGCCTTTGAGTTTTAAAAATGGGAGGATACAAGTGATGGGATAACAATTGAGTTGTAATCTGAATAAATTAATAAAAAAAGAATAAAAAAGTTCTTTGAAGAACTTTTAAAAGTTTTAAACATTTCTTCTTTTCTTTTTCTTTCTTCTCCTCCTCCTCCTTTTTTCTTCTTCAGCTTATTTCTTAAAGTGGATTATCTATAATTTGCCATTGAATTTTAAAAGTTCTTTGAAGAAGAACTTTTAAAAGTTTTAAAAGTTCCTTCTCCTACTCACCCCTCCTCTTCTATCTCCACCATCTTCTCTTCATTTTCCTCCTTTTCTCCTTCTTCTTTTTTCTCCTCTTCCTCCAATACCTCCTCCCCATTCTCTTTCTCCTGCTCCTCTTCTTCCTTCTTCTTCTTTATTCTTCTTTTCTTCTTTTCCTTCTCTACTGTGGATTGAATTTTCTGTGTCTTCTACAAAATTCCTACTGTAAGAGGATTTAACAGTGAGGCTTTAGGAGGTGATTAAGTCTTTATAAATAGATTAATCTGTTAGACAAGGCCCTGGGTATGGGTTTACTCCCTCCACTCCTTCTATCCTGTGAAGACCTGACATTTATTTCCTCCTGAAAATGCAGCAGCCAAGGGCTAAGTTGGAATCAGAAAGCAGTGATCCTTTTTGTGCCTTGACCTTGGACTTTCCAACCTCCAGAATGAGAACAAATAATTGTCTTTTGTTGACAGATGATCTAGTTTGTGGTATTTTGCTGTAGCTGTGTAGAAACTAATAATCTTTTTTCTGCCTCCTGTGGTTTAGACTGGACATTATATTTGTTTGGATCTCTCTCCTTCTTTAACATCCATATTATATTTTTAAAACTTCAATAGGTGCTCTAAAATGAGCTAGATACTACCCAAGTCCACTTTTAAGTAACCTACTACCAAACAACCCAGACTTCCTGCCTCCTTTCCCTGTATGTTTGCTGTCAATCATGTCCATACATGAGTATACATATGTGTAAACCCATACTCACAAACTGACAGTAAAACACTTTATTGCTGTAATCTAAAGAAACTGCTGTCACAACAAGGAAGAAGAAGAAGAAGAAGAAGAAGAAGAAGAAGAAGAAGAAGAAGAAGAAGAAGAAAACAGTTTTTCTTTCACTTTTCTATTCTTTCTTTTCTTTTCTCATGCAGACACAATTTTCTGGCAGAATTTTTCTTAATCTGAAAAGCCTTTAAACTTTTTTTTTCCAAGAGCACAAATGCACTTTTTTTTTTATTAATTTATTCTTGTTACATCTCAATGTTTATCCCATCCCTTGTATCCTTCCATTCCTCCCCCCCCCCATTTTCCCATTATTCCCCTCCCCTATGACTGTTCCTGAGGGGGATTACCTCCCCCTGTATATTCTCATAGGGTATCAAGCACCAGCCAAGGACAATACAGGAGGTAAACTTTAAACCCCTTCCCAGATCTAGCCAATGGTCAGAATATTCTCCACAGTTGAGTGGAGAGTGTGATATGACTTTCTCACGTATTCTGGTGCCTCACATTTGACCATGTCCCCTGGAGGGGGAGACCTGGTGGCACTCAGAGGAAGGACAGCTGGTACACAAATGCACTTTTATTTATTTACTTTTCATTAGTTTAAATCCGGGACGGGTACAGCATCACATGGACGCTGTCATCAACGGCCTTCGCAGGAAGGTTGCTTCGGGATTTGGCACGACCATGCCACTGTTTCCGTGGCCTGAGTTACTTTTCCCCAGATCACTCTGGATTTGTTTGGTTTGTCTCCAGGAGTCACTGTGTTGTTTTTTGCCTTATACACACGAGCACATCTTTTGCCTAAGTGGAATTCAGTTTCATCCCAAGCATAAACACTTTCCATTTTAAGAAGAGCTCTGTGCTCTCTTTGGTTCCGGAGACCTCGCTTGTAGCCAGCAAAAATGGCCTTGCACCACAGCCTTCCAGACATCGCTGCGTTTTAGAAGTCCTGTTCCCAGCAGGCCTCCACAGGTGCCAAGATGGCGGAAAGAGTGCCTTTTAACATTTTGTTAGTCTCATTTTGTTTGGTCCTGAACATTCCTTGAAGGGTAGGAGAACTGGAATGAAATTGCTCCAAGTTTTACTAGTATGAGAATATCTTTATTTTCTTTCATGTTTGGAGTAAATTTTACTGGCTATAGAATTCTAGGTTGGTGGGGTTTTCCCCTCTCAAAACTCTGCTCCAGTCTGTTCTTTTTTTTTTTTTTTTTTTTTTTTTTTTTTTTTTTTTTTTTTTGCTTACAGTGGTTTCCAAAAGAAACTTGATATGATTCTGGTTTTTTGTTTGTTTGTTTGTTTGTTTTTCTCTGTCTGAAAAGTGTTTTCCCACTTTTGTTTCTCTCAGAGTTTTCTCTTTTTTTTTCTTTCTTTTTAAAAAAATTAATTATTTTCTTTATTTACTTTACATCCCAATCGTCCATCGTAGCCCCCTCCCTCCTCTCCTCCTGGTCCCACCCTCCCTCTCTCTTCCCCGTATCTCCCCTTCCCTACCCCTCAGAAAAGTGGAGCCCCCTCCTCCATCTACCCATGGCAGAACATCAAGTCACATCAAGACTTATCTCATCTTCTACCAAGGTGGCCTGGCAAGGCGGCCCCACCAGGGGGATGTGATCAAAAAGCATGCAAGAAAGCCCTTGTCAGAGACCGCCCCTGCTCCTCTAACTAGGAGACCCACATGAAGACCAAGCTGCCTATTGGGCATACATGTGTAAGGGGCCTAGGTCCAGTCTACACATGGACCTTGGTTGGTGTTTCAGTCTCTGCAAGCCCCCTGAGCCCAGTTAGCTGGCTTTGTTGGTCTTCTTGTGGAGCCCCTGTTCTCTCTGGGTCCTTCTATTCTCATCTTCCACAAGGCTCTCTGCACTCCACCCAATGTTTGACTGTTAGTGTGAGCATCTGTTTCCATTGTTGGGTGGGGGTCTCTCAGAGGACAGCTATGTTAGGCTCCAGTTTGCAAGCATAGCAGAGTGTCGTTAATAGTATCAGAGGTTGGCTCTCGCATCATTTTCTTTAGTTGGAGCATTATTTTCCTATGGTTTTTTTTTTTTTTTTTGTCGTTTGTTTTTTGCATTTATTCTTTGTGGTTTGTTTGTTTGTTTTGTCTAAAATCAGTTTGAAGGAATTCTTAATTATTGCTATTTCAAACACTAAGGTTTTATTTATGTGCATGGATGTGTGCACCTGTGTGCCTGCAGAGGCTAGAATAGGGCAACAGATCATCTGAAACTGGAGTTGCAGATGGTTGTAAGCCACAATGTGGCTACTGAAAGCCAAACCTGGGCCCTTTGCAAGTGCAACAAGTGTTCTTACCTGCTGAGCTATCTCACTTGTTTTAAGCATTTTTTTTTTTTTCTGTTTACTCCTATCTGCCTTTTCTTTATGATATCCTCATAATGCGTTGCGGAAGAGAAATCAGGGATTTTTGAGGGACATTTGAGGTCTCTAATGATACATAAGTGAATATTTTGGATGATCCTAGAGTTTAGGAAGGGAATTCTGGGTTAGAAATACAAATTTGGGAATGACTGGGACGTAGACTCTAATGAAAGGGGAACTAAATGCTATCACCGCAGATATGAAAGAGATGCAGTTCAAGGGTTGATTTCAATGTGAGACTGAACAGCATGGCAAGGATTTTCTTGTAGTGTGTTTATAACCACGGACAAGCTCAGGATAGTGTACCAATAGTGGCTGTTATCAGTACTGGGGATAGGAAAGCACAGCACAGTAAAGGGATGAAAGTAAGAAAACAGAGAAGACATACAAGCGATGATCCTCATGGATTATGTATCTAGCTGTGTGGTTTATGGCATGAAAGAGAATGGGGGGGGGGGCAGAATGGATTGTGTAGGTGCTCTCATTAGCCTAAAGGATTGCTCTTGGAAGGCTGAAGAAGATGGCCTGGCAAGGCAGAGGGTAACTCCATGATAAGACTGAAGGTAGGGATAGTGGGGAAAGTATGGGTATTGGTAAGGCCAGAGCCTACTAGGATGTAACTAGGGGCTCATGCAGATGCTGTAGATGGGGAGTTGCTCATCCAAGGAGAGGACGACTAGGAAGTGGGCTGATATTCCTAGAAGATCCATCTATGGCTGCTGCACTCAACCTGTACTCTCTATAGCACCAAGCCATCCATCCTCCACCTTCCTGTGATCATCAGAGTCTGGAATTTTTCTTCTTATTTTCTGTTGCTCATATTTTATTTGTCTCTTTTTAAATTTTAATTTATTACAATTTATTCAGATTATCTCCCGATTTTTATCCCTTTGCTGTCTTGCTGTATCTTCCCATTCCTACCCTCCCTCCCTCTTCTGCCCTATTTCCACCCCCCCGCCAGACCTCTGACAGAAGGGAACCTCCTAGCAAGCCTGATGCAGCTGATCCAGGCCTCTTCTTTGACAATAACTTCAATTAACGACACGGCTATTGAAATCTCTAATAATCACATTGGGAATAGTATCTTGTGCATCAGACAGTCAATTAAAGTGCTTCTCCACCCCCAGAATACTTTATATCACTAATTAGAAATACATATATAGCAAGAATGGTGACTCTCAAACTTCATTGTGTATCTGTAGTGCAGAGAGGCCATGAAGATTGCAAATATCTGGGGAATTTTAGGCATTCAGAATCCATAGGTTGCAGAAATGCACAACAACAAATTTCAAGAGTGTTTCTGAGCCCTGAAGTAAAAAGACTGGTGAAGAGTTAAGTCCATAGCTCAGCTGTTTGATTTCAGTTAAACTGGTTCATATTGGCTTCTTTGCTAGCTTTTCTGAGTTATAGACGTCTTAGTGAAATGGGAATAAATAATAATAATGATAAATAAATAAATAAATAAATAAATAAATAAATAATCTTTGCCTGCCGGCTTATTGCAAGGATTAAATGGGATAAATACAAAACCCTTTTCAAGCATTAACTCTCCATTATTTATTTTAAATATAAATATTTTGATGGAAGAACTTTCTTTATCCATTATATCAAGTGTTCAGGGAAGAGGGAAGGGAAGAATAGAGTAAAATCTACCTTTGTTTTTTTCCTGAGTTTTTAAGGAGTGCCTCTTGGGGTTTGTGAGGGGTGACATGTCACATGATCCTTTCACATTTTAAAGTAACTGATGAACATAAAATGGTCACATAAAGAAACGAAATCTTTAAAGCAGAGGGAATTGAGATAAGTTCCTACCTTCCATCCCTATCTTATATCACAATTCCTGCCAGCACCACAGAGGGACACACACACACACACGCGCACACACACACACGCGCGCGCGCACACACACACACACACACACACACACACACACACGCACGCACACACGGCATGCCTTATACCAATTATACACTATTGTTTGTGGGATGTAAATATGCATTTTATGTTGAGCTCTGATAATATACCTAAGGCTGTGATTCTGCTGATAGGGGCTCCCTGGTAGGATCTACCAATGGTGATGGTAGTGGTAGGGGGAGACAGAGAGAGAGACACGGGGGGGCGGGGGTGAGGGAGAACAGAACAGACCTTTATAGAGCTTTCTATCTTTTCATTCCTATGAGGATCATCCAGCCTCATATTTTTATTCTGTAATTGGCTGAAATCCAATCTGCAGCTATTTCTAACATTTGTGAAACTTGTCTCATCACACTGCCCATGACCCCATCACTTCTGGTCTTCAGGCCAACAGCAGCCACTCTGCTGATGTCTTCATCTCAGCTCTAGGAGCCTCCTCCAAATTTTGATTTGTACTGATGCAGCCTCTTCTTGTGGCCCTGGCATGTGGGTGGCAGTTACTACCTCTGTGATGCTCTTGTGTTCTCTCTTATCCTTTCAGTTACCTAGGTAACAGCATCATAATTCTTTGTATTAAATTCTCTCTTTTCAAATAACTGATGTGCTTCTTTTTCCCTGAGTGTACTTTGATGCATACTTACATAAATACACACAGGATGGAGGGCACATAAAGAACGGCAGCCCTTTTTATGCCATTCCCCCAATCCAGGGTCAATGACTGCCCCAGATATGGACAGCCTTATTCTTAATCCAAGAGGCAAGAAGGAACCAAACAGACTGGAACTCTAAACACCCAGTTCTCTGTTGAAAAAAAGTACTGATGGTCTATGTCTTCCTCCTGGGTGTGTCGCCTTCCCAAACCTTGAATTCTTCACTCAATGATATCTTCTCCTTCTCTAGGAATTACTATAGGAGTATAAAAATCCATCCTTCTTAGGAGGGAATTAACAAATTGCCAAATTAGATTATGTTGCTTGCCCCAGTGGCTACATGATGCCTCTGGATGATGTAGGATGGCACTGGGTGATATAGGATGCTGCTGGATGATATAGGATGGCACTGGATGATATAGGATGCCGCTGGATGATGTAGGATGGCACTGGATGATGTAGGATGGTGCTGGGTGATGTAGGATGGTGCTGGATGATGT
>NC_067158.1:35475910-35483410 GCF_903995435.1 Acomys russatus | reverse complement strand
CCCTCTGGCACTTGAGTTGGCTTCCTATACTTCCAATTTTATTTACTCAGGCAGTACTTTTGAGTTTCACTATAATATCTTGTGCCATGCCTTCTGTTTGGAGCTGGGAATTAATACACAAGGAAATAAATCAAAGGCAATTTTTGTCTTACCCTCACCAAGTACAGGCTACTGTAGGCTATGAACAAGCAGAGGTTGCAGCACAAGGAGAGAAAAGCTCTGTGACACAAAGCCCTAGAGCCTAGTGGGAGCCCACAGGGTGAATATTCATTTAAAAAGAGACCTCTGGTAGGCACTTAAAGAGAAGGAGGGAATATACCTGGACCAGTCAAAAGCTTGGGTAGAAAATAGCCTGGCACAAGCCTTATCCAAGCTACACTTGCAAATTCTGGGGGACAGTGTTCATGGGAAGGACAGATGACATGATTAGATTTGTGTTTCAGAAATATGAATTCTGTTTCCCATCCCCGTGTGTGTGTGTGTGTGTATGTGTGTGTGTGTGTGACTAGAGATGAAACCCAGGGCCGTGTCTGTGCTAAATGTGCACTGAGCTAGACCTCCAACCCTAACTGTCCAGTCTTTTGCGTCCATGACTTCCTGGCACCTCACAATGCCCCAGCCAGTCTGCTTCCCTGTGCTCCTCCTGAGCCACTGCACACACCATCGGTGGATAACTTTTGGGTAAAGGCAAAATTATTACTAATGTAATGTGAAATAATCAAGGATTTATTTAAGCCATGAATTGAGGAGAAAGTTGGCAAGATGGGGACCCTTCAAAGGAAAATTTCTACAACCTATCTGTGTGCACTAAGGTAAGCTTACACTTGCTCTCCGCCTGTCCAGAGAGTTGTGCCAATCTGACACAGCTCAGAGTGTCCACCGCAGAGAATCATTTCTATTTGTTTTGGGTTTGTTTTTCTGTAGCTTAGTGACCTGTCCTCTGATGGGTTTTCTTATGGCAGAATGCTCAGAAGTGTGCTTGCTTTTCTCAAGCATGTATGTATTCATACCATATGCTTGTCTGGTGCCTGAGGATACAGAAGAGGGCACTGTATCTCCTGGAGCTAGAGTTGCCGGTAGTCATGAGCCACAATGTGGGTTTAGAAAACTGGACCTGGGTCCTTTGCAAGAGCAGCAAGCACTGCAAATGAGCTATAGGGCTAAACTTAGAAGTAGAGGTAACAGGGAGGTGCAGTCCCTCATCTTCCTTAGATTCCCTATCTGCAAAGTTTCCTGGCGGTTACAGAAAGACAAGTTTTTCCGGGCTTTGGAAACCTGGATCTGTTCTCTCATTCTGCCACTATTTCTTCCCTTTTCCTTTAATTTATTCAAATATTAAATATCTGAAGATATTTGAACAAATAATTTGAGCAAATAATTTACTGAAAAAAACATTTCTCTAACAGGTATGACTAGCAGAGTTCAATAAGAAAGTGGCATGCATAGTCACATTTGAGATTTAGATAAACAAGCACCAATGGTTTCTTAAAGTATACACATGCCCCCAAATATTAAATACTTATCCTAAAATTGTTATCTCGAATTCTAAGAAGTCAAGTTTAACCAAGCAGCCTAGATTTAGGAGCAAAGATTTATCTTTATTTTTCTTTCTTTTTAATTTAATTTTTATTTAAAATTCTTTCGCACAATATATTTTGATCACATTTCCCCTCTCTCAGCCTTTCCAATATTTTCCCCACCTTCATACTTACACGACTTTATGTTCTTTCTATTTCAAAAATCAAATCCAAAAATTGAAAGCAACGGGAAAAAAACCCAACAAGACCAAAAAAAAAAAAAAAAAAGTGCCCAAACAAAACAAAAAGTCCACGAAAAATCCACTGAACTTATTTTGTGTTGGCCAAGTACTGTCAGCCAGGGGTACTGCTTTAGAGAGTGTTTGAAACAGCCAGTGACACTCCATTATAAAAACAAAAAACAAAAAAAACCCAAAATTGATTTCCCCCTTAGTTATGCAACTGCATGCATGTGTGGGCTTGTGCACATGAGTGGTCAGAGACAGTCTCAGGTCCCCTGTAGCTGAATTCATAGACTGTTGTGACCTGCTTACTGCAGGTACAGGAAACCAAACTCACCCCTTTTACTGAGCCACCTCTTGCGATAGTCCCAAAGTGTCCTACATTTATCTGGAAACCTTCCATATACCCCCAAACGCTGATTTGTCTGTCTATCCCTAGCGCTGAGCACACTGTGTCAATTTTTATATTGTAAGACTCCAACACATGTCAATTCGAGAAGACTCCAAATGTCCCCAAATTCCAATCTTTATGTCTTTGATTTTATTCTTTCTTTCCTTTTATTGCATGTTAACTGTTTATTTCTATTTTATCTGTCAAGACTATGTACTTCTTTTTAAAATTTTTTAATTTGTTCACTTTAATTTCTAACCCCCTCCCTTCCTTCCGCATCTCCTCTCCCTGTTTCTTTGCTCTGAAATTCTCTATAGCTGCAAGGAAAGAAATGAAGTCTAGTATAAAACTGAGGTTACTTGTGAGCAAGAACCTGAGTTTTTGAAGGAAAAGAGGTAAGAGAAATTGGGGAGTGGGAAGAAATCTATCTGTTCTCTCAACTCCACACTCATGGGAGGTGGCCTCTGACCATGTTGGGGATGGGAGTTCTTGTCAATGGGAAAGGAAGGCGGCATGGAGCTAGGTACTATGGCCATTTCTTTTCTGGCCTTTAAGATTAGCTCCATCCCTCATTAGCTCCCATCCAGCCTGCTACCATGAGTCCCCATGTGCTACATGAAACCAACGGGGTCTCCAGACATCATGTTCAGTCTTTAGGGGATTCATGGCACCCTGTAGGAGGGAGAGACCCATTTCTGCTTCCTTCAGACTTTTGTAGGATTTAATTATTCATATTGGATATCTTTGCATTTTCTTTTCATTTTTTTCCCTCCCTAATTGTGCAGTTGGCTGACAGATAAAAAATAAAAACCCCCTGAGTTTAGTGCTGAGTAAGCAGCAAAGAATCTGTGTCACTGAGAGGACTGCAAATTAGAGTCTGGCTTCCCAGGCCAAAGCCAGAGGAAGAAAAGAGCACAGGGAATTTTGCAAATTTTAGGCACAAACTGGACATTTGGAGGGCCATTTGTTTCTTATAGAGAATGCTAAGCATAGAAAGAATGGTGAGGTATCCACCTTTAGGAGATGTGGGGAGAGCGAAGTTGAGGTCTTTGTAGCTATAACAGAGGTGGCCCCCTCCAATCAAGACTTCCTGGAAGGTGATAATCCCTCACCATAAAGGTGTTTGCAAAACTGAAATGTAGACCAAGATTAATTTTGAAGCTATGTTGTGTGTTTTTAGTTTTGCCCTCTTATCTGTTGGAGCCAAGGCCACCCGCCCCCCCAACCACAATCTCTTTCCTAGAGTATGTTCCAGTGGTCCTCTTGTTTCCTTCTGTGACTCAAAATCTTATCCCTCAGTTTCTGAGCTTGCTGACCCAGTTGTTCTCTGTGTATGTGACCTACAGCAAGACCTTTAAACTCTTCTTTGTCTGTGTTAGCTCAGAACTATCAAGTGTGAATATATTTACATTGTACACAGAGGACTTACAGAAAGCCCTCGAGTTGTCTTGGCTGGGGAGATGGCTCAGTCAGTAAGGTGCTTGTGGGCAGGCATGAGGACCCGTGCTCAAGCCTTAGAACCCATTTAAAAAGTCAGCTGCAGTGAGCCACATCTAAAATCCCAGGACTGCAGAGGCAGAAGCAAGAGGATTCCAGTGGCTCACTGGCTAGCCAATCTAGCCAAACCTGTCATCTCCAGGGCCAGAGAGAGAGACCCTGACTCAAAAATAACATGGAGAATACTGAGGAAGACACTCAACATTGACCTCTGGCTTCTACATGCACCTCTTCACAGGTACACACACAGAACATACACACTGTACATGTAAGCCTATAAGAAGTCATAATGAAACTCATGAGCTTTGAGAAGTTCATACATTACAATAGCCTCTCTGATCCCATTTTACAGCAAAAGAAACCAAGATATACTTAAATAAAATAATTTCCCTAAGATTATATAGCTTTTAAATGATAATGGTCATATATGAACAAGCAGCTAGCTCATTATGACCATGATGCACAGAGCCACTCTAATGAATGCTAGCTACTACCACTATTATTACTGCTCCTAAGTATTCTAGAAAAGTGTAGGGCCCAAGAGAATGTAACAGCTCTTCAGTTCATTAGGCATATTAATTTGGAAAGATTCAGAATGTATCTCAGCATATTAAAATGTTAGAAAAGTCAAATGGAAAAGAAATATTCTTAAAAGCCCACTTTCTCTATTACAGCATTTTAAGGTTTCCACAAAAGTTTCAAGCCATGTAGAGAATCCATGTTCACTTTATGCCCAGTTTCCACTGTTGGTAAGAGTTCAAACACTAATGCCAACCCATGAGATAGCATGGTAACATTAGCTATAGTTCATCCCATGTTCAGAACTCTTTAGTGTGTGTGTGTGTGTGTGTGTGTGTGTGTGTGTGTGTGTGTGTGTAGGATCTAGATTCTTATCTGGGATGCCATATTATCTTTATGGAGTTTTGTAGACTGGGGAAGTTTTTGAGACATTCCTTGAGTTTTCTGAAAATTTTATTCTGCGTGTAAATTTATATGCATGTGTTCTATGAATGTATACCCTTCTGCTTGGTATCTGTGCATGCATTTGAAGATGAGAAGATTGCAATGGCATTGGGTGGTCTTCCCCATCAAATTCTGCTTATTTCTTTGAAGCATTGTCCCCTCCTACATGTGAGCCTTCCATCTTCTCCACTAAGTTGGAATCCAGAAAACCCTAGCGATCTTCAGAGCTTGATTTATAGGTGTCCTTAGGACGATTTGCTGGTTACACCAGTGCTGGAATTAAACCTACAGTTCTCATGATTGTACAGCAAGTACTCTTAACCACTGAGCCATCTCATCACTGGCATTGCTTGTTTTTGGTGAAAAGTAATTACTTCTTACCCCTGGGTTTGGATATGTCTGTTGAGGTTTTTCTGGTAAAGTAGGGTCATGGATTTGGGGAGGAAGACCAGAGAGGTACTGTGCCATTAGAACTTCTTAGATTATTACAAAGGAATATGCTATTAAGGTGCCTGATTAGTGATGCTGCTGGGCTTGCTTACCTCGTGAGAGCAGTATTCTCAAACATCTTGTTTCTCCCTCCTTCTGAAACAGACTCTTTAGGAAACCAGTAAGCACACACCACTCTTGCTTATAGGAGAGGGACCGTTGTATTTTCTGCATAGTCCTGCATGAGAGATTTGTCCTTTCACACTCCCACTTATTTATTCAACCTGTTCCTCATTATCATTTGAATTCATAAGCATTTTTGATATACTTTGGGTTATAATCTGTCCTTTGTTCTTTGTCATTCAAATTGTTTCCTGTTGGCCATTGAAAACTTTGACTGGTGATATCCTGTCTCCAAGACATCAGGGAAAACCTGTAGGTAGGAATTATTTCAAAACCCTTAGTGATGATTGTGAATAACTCAGCGGCGGGGCCTAGTCCTTCCTGGGTCTTTGTACAGCCTTGAACAAAGTCTTCTGCTTTTCTGTGTAAAGGTAGCTGTTTATAAGACAAAAATCTCCTTAACTTGGACAAGATCTCCTCACGGGTGAAGACCAAAGGTAATATTAGAAATAGGAAACGTGAAAGGCCAATCAGAAAACAGTTCACAGAACATGTTGGGTTGGCTGCCTGTGGAAGGTAACCCACAGGCCTACTGAAGTTTGTCTATAATTAAGATAGTGCAAGCATTGAGGGTTTGATGTGAACTCAGAGATGCCTGAAATTTAAAATTGACTTGAGGTCACCATGTTCACCCTGTCCTGGTTAGAGAGTGCTTAGAAGCTGACTCCACCTCCCTATTGATTCCTATACTGTAGGGACCAGAGAGACACAAAGTCTGAGTTAAAGGCCCATGAATGGCACTTCTCAACTGTTCTCCTTTAAGCTGCTGGAGGATGGAGTAGAGGATGACATGGGTTATAGTTAGCACCTGTGGAAGAAATCTTCCTGAATTGGACAATGAAATACTTGAACTATAAAAAGAAAATAACCACCTTCCTCTTCTACTTAAAAAACCTGACCCTTGTTATGAAGCACACTAATCCAAAGGCTTTGTCTTTGGAAGCCTGATTCTTCTTGCAAGGCAGGGTCTTAGAAAGGCTGTGATTTGTCCTAGAATTTATGCCTCCTGCCCTCAGGGGAACTATTTTCCCACTTTGCAGTGTTTGTGGTCAGTAGCTTTCTTCTGAGGCAGTGACAGAATGGAGTAGACCTCACAGTGGGACTCAGTCCTCCTCCTCCAATCTCCATAACAAGAGCAAGCTCCTCCTTGCAGGATTTTGGGATGTGGAAAGGCCCTGTCCCTTTGAATCTTGTATGGGTTATCTGCTAAGTGACAGCAAGAGTAGCAGGTTGTCTTGGGAAGGCAAAATGTGTTACTTTACTGGAAATGGGGTGTAGGGAGGAGGCTGACATTTATAAAGTAACTATACTAGATACAACACTTAAATTGTCTTCTGGACTTTAAATGCAACCAATTCACTCAAAAAAAAAATTCGCTGGAGAAGATTGTCTTCAGAGGAGGACACCTCAGGGGACATAAGTAACTGATTCAGTGACACAGCACGGATGGAGCTATGGCCGGACTTGATTCTTTTTACGCCGATGTGTCTTCCTACCAGAGTATTCTAGAAACACTTTGGGAAGTAACCCAACAGAGCACATCATAACGGTTTTTTTCTTCTTTCCTAAACAGTTCTCCTAATTACTCCCCAAGCCCAAAGGGCTATTTAAGATTGGAGAGATGATGGGCAAGGTGGGGGACAGGGAGAGATGGGAGGAAGGCCAGGGTTTCACATTCAATTTCTGTCGTCAGAAGAGTGTCTCTAGGCTGTTTGTCTTCTTGGCAATTCTGATACATCTCTCTGAAGCAAGAGTGGTCCTTGGAGACAAAAAATAAACAAGCAGAGCATACAGAAGTCACTAGACCGGAAGCTACCATCAAACCTATGATGCTTCCGCCTGCAAGAGAACATGAGGTAGAGCCTCAAAAACAATTTACCATCAGTTGACAAGTATTTCTCATCAATATTTATTTCCTCTGGAGAGAACAACAAAACACTTGATTAACACTAGGGTTAGCTCAGGCCTAAAGGACAAGAATCTGAATGAGAAATTGCTACCTTCTTACCTTATGAGGTTGTCATGGTGATTAAGTTTCATAGAGCATTTTAAGGAGAGTCTAGGACAGAGTAGAGATGTGTTATTCTGAACAAAGTCCAAGGGGTTGCCGCATTGTCTTTGCTGGAAGATGAGTTTCACAGATAGCTCATATTCCTGCAAGAGAGTAAATGCTGGATAAGATGCAGTAGATAGGGCTGGGGAGATGCCACAGCTGGTAAAACACTTCCTTTTGAAGCATAAGAATATACATCCAATCTACAGGATCCAGTTGAAATAA